>NW_027526445.1:65174618-65334838 GCF_048455015.1 Haemaphysalis longicornis
TTGGACAGCACCTCGGAGGGGTTTACGCTATGGTGTACTTTTCTTGTTCCGAGTGAGTGTTGCCCAAATTATGGGGAACGCTCGAGTCTTTTTCATTCCAAGCAAGTGTTGCCCCTACTACGGCGGACGCTGGAGTTTTTTGGCCAATCTTGGTTAATCTTGCTGAGTTAATGTTCTTGTCTTGACAAATGTCCACCGGGTACGCTGGGCGGTCGCTGCAAGTCACGCAACCACGAGCGCTCGGTATTATTTTGGTTTTTTACCTGCCGAGCGGTCCCGCCAATATCGCCTAATCTACTTACGTGGCCTGTCTTGACAAACCTGCGGCGGCGGCGCTGGGCGGTCGTCGCAAAGCACGCACGCATGAGCGCTTGGAATTTTTTTCTTGTTCTTTTAACGGCGGGTCTGTCTCCTCGAGGCATGCGCTAACGTGAGTGCCCTCACGCGCGCTCGGTAATCTCGTGGATCTTTTAGTTACGGACATGAAATTATAACGATTTGCTGAACGGCTAAGCTGTTAAAACACACTTCCAGATTGGTGGCTGAAGCCACGCGTTCTAATTAAATAGCGGATGCCTAACCAATTTTGATATCTGAGCGACTGTGTTCTCCGTCACTGTTTGGGTATTTATATTGAGCACAACTATTTCTGATGATTGAGATAGGTAGTTGGCGCCACCGTCATAAAACCGGGAGAAGAGGACCTTCTTTTTAATTTCTGGGCCTTGACCCGCGTTTCTGGAGCCGTTCATAAGCGAGAAACACTCTTAGGGTACCATTCGGCACCAAGGCTGCCAGAATCAAGGCCGTCGCTAAGCTTTGCAGAATTATATGATTAGGAATGAGAGCCCTGTGGAGCGAATTCACCAACACAGGCTCGCAGTCTAGAATACCAAGAAAGGAAGGGGGAATTGTTAAGCTTTAAATATCATTAGTGGGGTTCACAATTTATAAAACTTTATATAGAAAGGAAAGGGAAGAAAAACATGCGTCCGGATCGGGGACCAAACGCACGTCTTCCCATTAGGTCTCGGATGACATACCAATTCGATAATCTGGGCAGCTCGGTTCTCTGTCGCTTTCTGGAGTCTTAATATGTAGCAAAACTACATCTCACACTTGTGGGCGTAAGCCAGCGCCCCTCTGACAACACGAGATCAGAGGACCCTTTTTTTAGCTTCCGGCCGTTACTGGCGCGTCTAACCCTCTACTGTGTTCCAATGGGTCAAGCGTTGTGCTGTAGAGCTCAAGAACGCGGGTTCCATGCCCGGCCACGGCGGCTGCATTTCTGGTGGGGGCGAAAAGCACAAATTCCCGAGGGTTCGAGATTTCTGCGCAGGTTAAAAATCCCTAGGTTGATCTGTCCAGTTTCGCCGCGTTAATACCCACAATCAATCCACTAGCGCGCCTAAAGCCTGTTAGGAGGAGTCGACTGACGCGAAATCCCCTAATGCTATCTTTCGGCATCGATGCGGCGAGAACAAAGGCTTTCGCTATGCCTTCCAATAAAATACAGTATGATACGAGGTACTCGTTGAGGAAATGCGAATAGAGAGGCTTAAGTCTATAACGACAAGGTAAGCATAGATAAAAAGTTAGGCTTTTTTAATTAGGAATATTGAAGTTAACACATCTTTAAATTTTTCGTAGGAATGACCGTGAAAAAAAAAACATGCGTCCTGAGTAGAATAGAACCCACCCGTAGAGGCAAAACACCAAGTGTGCACTTCTATCAAGGTGTACGTATTTATCGTAGGGTTTAACCCGCCGACGCAACGCAGGCGATGAGACGCGCGGTACTGGAGGGCTCCGGATTAATTTCGACCAACTGGGGGTCTTTAAAGTGCGCCGAAATCTTGTACACACGGCCGTTTTTGCTTTTCGCCTCCATCAGAAAACCCGCCGCCGTGGCCGGGAATAGAACCCGCGACCTCGTGCTCAGCAGCGCAACGCCTACTAGAACGGTATGTACTGAAATTACGCGCCTAATAGATGAAAACGGTGAAGATGTGTTCACGGATATTCCTAAAGAAATCGATCACCTATTCCGGTATTGGTGTGCTTTTTTGATGTTGTATCCAATAACAATTTTTAAAAAACTATTTGGACGGTATTGCCTTTAACAACACTAATGCTGCAAGTACACAAATATTTAGCAAACGTGGTGTAATGGTTTTAAAGATTCCATAACATAATTGCCTCTTACCTGATATATTCAATTTATTTCTGATTATAGCTGTTAATTTGAAAATGTATTAAATCCTGCTACGCCCGCGGTTAGGTCAAAGAAGGTTTGATTTATAATTACACCCTTGACAGGAAAAAAAAAAACAGAGTGATGTGAACGACAAGCCAAACTGCTTATTCTGGAGGGGTTATATTTCTGCGGAACAGTTATATTCTGACGTTAGAACAAGCCGTAGGTGACTGGTTTGAAAACTTGGGCCCAGCAGGAAGAAAGATGGAGTAAAAAAGTTTGACTATTTGTTTTGTGGCGTGCTGGTTTATTATCGAACGGGTTTTAGTTGGCCCAGGAAACCTTAACAAATGTTTAAATAACGTTTTACGATAACTTTCAAGACAGTCATCTTATAGCGACAATGCGTGTTTCAGCAAACAACATATTTAAACATTTCTCCATTCGTATTCAGCCCTACATATATAGAATTAGTTTCGCTTACGAAGGTTATCCATACATAAGTGTAGAAACCAATCTCAGACTTTTGTCCAAAAGGACTTGAAAAAGACCTGTGCGGAATTTTAAGTTACACTTCTCCTAAAATAGTATTGAGATCCATTTTCATGCGTTGAATACAGTGCTCTATCGGTTGAGGCTTTCACTGTACTGGTCTCCAGTAGAAGCCCATGTGGTTTGCTTTAAGATTGTGACTTACGGTTATGCATCACCCCTACTGAGATAAGATTTCCCATGGCAAACCACTCGATGCGCATACTATTATCGGTACATTTTGTTCCGGGATAGCCCAATAACACACGATGCCCAGACGTTTACCTTAACCTTATGGGTGTGATAAAGCTGATTGGTTGAGAGCTGGCCAGAGTTCCTAAATGTACAACTGCGCAGTGATATACTGATAAGTAAAAATTTAATGGGCACGTGTTATACGGATTCATTCATTTGTCAAATGGGCACCCATGTAAGCTATCTGTCGCCGATGATGATCATCATTTCAGGTAAAGAGGATGAAGCATTACTACAAGAAGTTACCGGTTGTTATAATTATGTGTCAGAATAAATAAGCAAAATATTGTAACGCGGAGAACTACAGTGCTTAGAATAATTGCATGCCTCGTGGAAGGCAGACGCTGGCGTCTCGGTTTTTGAAGCGCAGGATAGGTACTGTTTGAGATGTGAGGCGTGCACAAATTTTGTTCCACGGCAGCGACTGCCCCTGCTGGGAAACGGAGGGGTAACTGATGGTTAACGGGAGAAGACTGTTCAGGATTTGCGCAAGGGCCAATAAATCGCTTGAGAACTTTTAGATGCAACGCATCTCTTTAACTCCCCTTGTCCCACGTCGTTGTCGCGGTGTAGTCCGCATCCCTCCCCCATTCTCACGCCGCGGCAGCTGCGCGCTCCCCCGCTCCCACCACAGCGCCATCTGTCCGTCAGCGAGGTGAGCGCGCAGCTTACACTCGGCTGCGCTCGCTCCCGTCGCCGTGCCAGCTGTGCGTTAGCGCGCAGCTTGCGCTGGGTTAAAAATTTACACCACCTTCTCGAGAGGGGAACCATGGGGTAGATGCGACGCATCGGGGGTGAACATGCTTCGTAAATAGGATGCACAAGAACAGCAATCCACAGGCTGACATCGCTAACACAACGGAAACACAACGGCAACCCCCCATGCGTTGCATCTACCCTATGGTTCCCCTCACGGGAAGGTGGTGTAAATTGTTCGCAGAGCCCTGGTATACGAACGGGAATTGAGGGTAGAACCTCCTCACCTCGGCGAAACTGAATATACCAGTGAGGGGCGTCATAGTGGTGCTTCCGGTACTGGTGGAAGGCTTCCGTGTTTTTACGGGAGAGACGGCGGCAGTGGTGGAGGAGAGAGATGGCGGCGTATCTCCACACAGGTGCCAAGAACAAGACGATATCTATGACAGAGTAGGATTCACGGCCATCAACAAGAAAAAGTTGGCGCAGCTTGTACAAGCGGGGCAAGGTTGGTGAAACAGCAGAGCACAGCTGGCAGGCCCCTCTCCTTTCCTCGTAATCCCAGCTGAGCTGTTTCATGATCACTATCAGCACAAGCCCACAAGTTCCACTCCACGAGGAAGACCTCTCCCATTCGTTTTTAACCGCTCCTATGCCGCGCCTGTGCTCCTATGCCTCGACTCCATTCTTGGCCTGCAAGGTTCTTTCATTTTTGCCTCCCTCGAGTAGTTGGGATACCTCTTTTTTGAGGCTGGTTCCGCGGTGTCAACTCAGGTAGTCCACCTACTGTCATGTAGCATAATATTGTAGCCTGCCCAAGTACATTTATTTTTGTTTGACCTATGATATCCTCTACTCTAGTTTGTTCACCGATTCGCAAATGTCGCTCGCTATGTCTAAGTGTTACTTCGATTCATATTTGTTTCATGGCCCGCTGAGCCGGCATACGTTTGCTCCCAAATGTTTACGAAGGCGCCAAGCTTCTGCTCTATTGTCGTCACCTCACATTTATCTCTATCGTTGCCCCTGAAAGTTCTTTATGACTGGCAGGCCCGAATCTTTTCATTCTCAGGATTTCATCTTTCTCGATGTGGACCTCAGTAGGACGCGCTAGAATCCACGGATAGGGCCAAAGCGAAAGTCTGCGCTAAGAATCCGGGAGAAATGATCCACGCACTGAGCGCGACGATAACGAGGGGGACACAGTTTCAATCCTGACCATCAGTAGCATCCTTTTCCAACTGCTTCGTGCTACCTCCGCCCTGCTAACTCATACTCCACCCTGATAACTAGGTCAAGTGTTATTCTTGCCGGATTCATGGCGTAAATGTTCTGGGATTAATTTCTGGGACCTCCCTAATCACGTTTAGCAGCGGAGCTGATGCGGCTGGGTGCAATGTGGAGGACGTAAAGGATAAAGCGTTGTAAATACCAAGAAGAACCGTAGAGCCCGTGAGCGCGTGCGCTGCTGCGACCACCAAGCGTCACCGGCCCGCGCAGCTTTTACAAAAAAAAAAGAAATGGCGAAAATACTCAGAAGCCTATCACGTTGACTGCAACCAAGAACGCCATACCTGGCGCCACACCTGCTCCTCGGAACATCGACGCGACTCCAAGAACGCCGCGCATGTGCAGTTTACGCACGCGCCGCCGTAACGCCTAAGGTGTCATCAAGCGTTATTGCGAATTTTAGGCTTGGCGAGAGGAACACGAAGTTGTCGATGCTTATGGCAATGACTACTGCTAGCTGAAAGTGCCGACAGGTGTTGAAAATAAAAATTTGAAACTTTTACACGCGCGTTTTGTTCCATCATTTATTGGTCACGACGGAAAAAAATCTGGCAGCTTCGCTATAGTTCAAGCCTTGCGCGACTGAAAAGGAATAAAGGCACGAGAAATAAGCGGAACGAGCGCTGTCCCTTTCGCTCCGTCGTTTCCTTGTGTGTTTTATTGGCTAATTCTATTTTATAATGAACTACCAATCCGCTCTGCAGTACACTCCGTTGAACAGTGAAACGCGCGAAAAGCGAATTTGCCTTCGCAAACCCCACCTCCTTCCCCCGTGTTTATCGCGGGAGAGCGAGATGGGAAGGGGAAAAGGTAAGAGTTGGAAGGGAGAGAAGAGGGATATTCAACTTAGAGGGATGACATAAGAATATCGTCCTTCGGCGACATTTTCAAATACGCAATGGTTTGTTGCCATTTCGGTAAGGTTTGTTCTGCTTTCCATGTTAGCACACCCTACCCTCATCTGGCGTTTTGGCATAACTTATCACTTTTGCTGGAGAAAAATTTATCTTCCTTGATGCAAATAGCAAATATTTACGAGAGATCCCGGTAATATAACCAAACCCTAAAGTACCAGAAAACTGGCAAAGAAACTTCGTATCAATGACCAATTGTCGCAAAACTTTTTAGGTAATAAAAGCACACATGATTGACGAATTTGTGAGCACTTTTTCGAGTAATAGAGGTGCGCGTTAATATTGGTTTTGTATTGAGCAAAACATAGATTTTGCTTATCTAGTTTTGACAGTTATGTGTTGGCTTATATCACAACTCCGTTTTTTCGGTTGCAATGCCACATCTTTCTGGGTACCCTTTTTAGTAAATTTGCAGTAAACACTTTAAAATGTTTCTTTAATGTTCGAGATGAATATTTTTTTCTCCCCATTCAGTACTATTAGAGTTCTCTGAAGGCTTAGAAGACAGAAGAAAAGGCCCGAGGTGCACTGCCCCGATGGATGATGGACTCTGTAGAGCTCGTATTCCTCGCTGGTTTTATAACACAACATCGATGAAATGCCAGAGCTTTTGGTACGGCGGCTGCTACGGAAACCGCAACAACTTCCCTACGCAAGAAAAATGCATAAGGAGATGCATAAGTGAGTTTTATTTTCTTATGCTTATCTTGTTGCTCCTAGGACCCCATTCATGATGAAATTTGGGAATATAGCACCTTTTTGGTGGTTATATCCATGATTTGAAATGCAGTGGGGTGGGATTTGGGTAGCTCAGGCAAAAGATAACAGTTGCAATAAAATGAACTTGCGCTGGGATGCACGGCTCGTTATCTCAATAAAATATCCCTTTTTTCTATTTTATACTTTGGATTTCTATGGGATACTATTTGATTCACTACATATTGCGAGGATTTTATTTTATTGAGTATAAGAAAATTCTCCAATAACGAAACTTGTTTGTGTCGTTACCAACACGGCTATTCTAGAACAGGCGACCATCAAAGATTCCCTTCGTTGCCGGTAAGCATGCAATGTATAGGGAGCGGAGGGCTCTTGGGGCTTTCAATATCCCTTCGACAGAGAGTTATCTCCAAGTGCATCATGTCTCCTAAAAAGGCAACAATAGATAAATTTTCGCTATGAATTTTATGGAGTAGGGCAAGGGAAGGGGGAAAGTTTTTCATGGCATGGAACGTATAGAGTAAGTACTGTCGTGTGGACACTACATCACATGCACGGTGGAAATTCACTTGGAAGAGCACACATGGTAGAGAAAGTACTGATGGTGCAGGCAAGTTAGACAGGTGGCTACGACGCGGCTTTCCAAATTTTTGGGAGGGGTGGAACACATAAATTCACCACTGATTTCTATAGGTGGAGATTTTTTTTATAACCCCATTCCAAATTAAACGTTCTTTACATCCTTTGTCAACCTAACTACTGCAGCGGGTTGCTGGGACTAATCGTGTCAGCAAGTTTTGTACGCACTCAAAAATGGCTTGAATTAAAAAAATGGCCGCGTAACTCCTCCTTTTGTTGCAAATGTAAACGAAAGACGGTAGTTTTTCGTCAACATTTGCTAACTAATAGCCTTCCGTCGTTTTGCCGCTCACCTCTCCTGCTGTTTCTCTGCCGTCGCTGTCCTCTCCGGGTAGACATGCTAAAGGTTTGCTCAAGTCGATTTACTATTACCGCATTCCACCGCACATGGCTGTATGCCTTGATGCCGTGCTGCCGTACGGCGGTGACGCCCGTGCATTAAGGCACCCTACGTAAGCGTCTAGCCCTTGTCGACGTCGACGTCCGTTCCAAGCAGAACGTGGAAACTATCCACCTAAACCTTTCGTAACGGTTGCCGTTTGATTTCTTTAAATGACATCAGAAGCTATTGTGGCGCGGGCAACAGCAAGCTAGTAATTTTTTTCTGCATTAGATGTAGAATTTGCTGGAGGAAACATCAAGGATCCATAATTTTTTATCAAGGAACGCCATAAGTCTCACTGATGTATTGAGTTTTTGCCTCACATTTACGTAACGTATTGTTCCTGTTCAGTAATGTTGACAAGTACGAACATTGCCACTGGACTTAGGCGTTTAGATTTCTCTGTGGCTATATTAGCTCATTGCGAAGCTGCTATTTCACTTTTGCCGGCTGGCTGAACCGGGTCACAGAAAGACAGACCGACCGACAGAAATTACTGCGTTTTAGTAGCCCAAGAAATGCTATCGTCATTATTAGTCCGCGCGGGTGAGCATCCCACTGAGCGCCTTGCGCTCGGGAGTTCAACAGGGTGGAAGTCAGCAGGGGCGTAGCCAGAAGGGGTGGGGGGGGGGGGGCATACCGGGCCCGTGCCCTCGTTGCCCCCCCTCCCGAAATGTTTCGTGCCAGGCTGGAGTGTGGTTTAAAGGGACACTGAAGTGATTTGTAAACAATGCGGCATTACGAGCGCAAATTGTAGTCCGGGGTCCCTAGGCCCTGTTTCGACAACTCTGAGCGCGTTTACGCGAATTTATTTAGTAGAAAAATCAATTCGAAAATGCTGTCTTCCTCTCTGCCCTCTCGCGCATTTTTTTTTTGCGTTTTCGTGTTACGTCAGCAGGAGAGGAGCTGGCAATTGGCTACGCTACTGCACGGCTCGCCGACCTTCCGCGACCGAGTCAGTCGGCCCAGGGAAGCACTTTTTTGCGCTGGGCGAACAAGCACAGCGGTCAGCAGCACGACTACGCATCTGCGAAGGCTTTTCCGTCTAAGAAATACAATTGCTAGACGTGAGCTATTGTGGAAACTCGGGGGACGCTTACTGCACGAGCGCAATACAACAAATAGTCACCTAAGCTGCTTGAAGTACTAAAACTAAATAAAAGTGTAAACTGGTTATACATTATATACCTTATATTTCAGTTCTCGGTTGCACTTCCGCCCGTGGCCGTGTGGTCTGGAGCGCTAGAAAATTATCGCAAGTGTTTTGCCCGTCACAAGTTCGAATCTCCGCAGGTACTTTTTTTTATAAGGTAACTTTTTTGTTTTTCGCCGATGTTTTGTATACTGAGTTCACCTTTTTTTGCGCCGCAACCTTCACTGCTCCACGAACTAGTCCGCAGAACTCCCGCAGCCTGGCACTGGCGCGCTAGCGCGTTCTCGTTGGCGTGCTGTTGCCATAAGCACCGACTTCTTGAGGGCAGTGGGCACAGGCCAGAATCAACAGACCCTTGGCCTGGTGCGAACACGCTTTTTACGATACAGGCATGAGTGAGGCAAGCTCCAAATATGGGTGAAAAGCGCATGCATTTGTGCGTCTGAGGGGACGCGGAGGGCGTTCATGCACTGCGTAGGCCTTAGCTAGTGAATGCTACGATTCCAAGCCGTCCTGAGAGGCTTATCTTATGCATTTTACAGCCGACAACATGGCAGAAGCGCGGTACTACGATTACTGAGATATTGAGAATGCCCATCCAACGACGCCATCGGATGTCAAACATGTTGTTTTACAGAACCGAAACCGAAACCGAAACTTGTTTGATTGCTAACCTTGAGCATCGTCCAATCACTGTGTCCTCTCCTCCTAACGTCACAGCTTAGTTGGTGCGGCAGCCGCAAACCGCGCATGGCAGTTTCTCTTCTTTCGCGCTTTGTAAAATAATTACCGATTTCTCAACCGGATAAACGATGAAAAGTGTGCTAATTTGAGCCAGTCTACGCAGTGCAAGCAAAAACGGGAGCTTGACAAATTCACTTCAGTGTCCCTTTAAGTAGCCTGAAGAACCGCCTGAAGTCGCCTGCAGGCGCAGAACCTGCAGTTTTAAGGACATTCCTGCAAATATATATAATGTTAAAATAAGGGCTGCGTCAACGTGTGAAAATATATTGTAGCGTGTGGATAAAACAGGGGGGCACTTTTATTTACTGGGCACACGGAGAGTGAAAATGGCGACCCAGCTGGAGCCAGAGCTCCGGCAAGACACCTTCGTCGTTCTCTTCGTTCAGTCCAGTCTCGCGCTACCATTAGCGGGATTGACCGCGTCGCCACTGTAATAGACACTGCTACACTACCCCCCTCTTCTGCGAGCATCGTCGCGAGGCCGTGGATATTACGAGGCGAGGATGGTTTCGGATCCGGATGGCGACGATGCGGCGGCTCACTGTCCAAGTACATAGAGTCGTCAGCGAAGAGTTCAGCTGCCACACTGGCCTTGGCTTGGGGCGTGGACGGGGTGCCGTTATGAGCGGGAAGAGTCTCTGCCATATTACGGCTTCATTCGTACGACGTGCACGACCTCGGTAGTTGACTTGCGCCGTGAGAAGTGCGGCCTACTATCCGGTGTGACTTCAT
Source organism: Haemaphysalis longicornis (assembly GCF_048455015.1). NCBI lineage: Eukaryota > Metazoa > Arthropoda > Arachnida > Ixodida > Ixodidae > Haemaphysalis > Haemaphysalis longicornis. The sequence goes on from NW_027526445.1 coordinate 65,184,872, forward strand.
AGTTGACGTCACTAATCCGACGCACCACCTTGTAGGGCCCGAAGTACCGGCGAAGCAGTTTTTCGGATCGGCCCCGCTGATGTACTGGCATCCACACCCACACCGCGTCTCCGGGGTGTAGAACACAGTACGTCGGCGCTGATTGTAATGGCTTGCGTCGACACGCTGCTGATGTTCTATTCGTTGTCGTGCCAGCTGTCGAGCTTCCTCCGCCTTCTGTACGAAGTCGTCCACATCACCATTGTACTCGTCCTCTTGAACGGGTAGCATAGAATCTATTGTCGTGGTGACCGTGCGACCATAAACCAATTGGAAGGGGGTCAGTCCTGTAGTTTCTTGAACTGCCGTGTTGTAGACGAATGTGACGTAAGCTAGAATCTCATCCCATGTTTTGTGTTCGACGTCGACATACATGGAAAGCATGTCGGCGAGGGTTCTGTTCAATCTCTCGGTCAAGCCGTTGGTCTGTGGGTGGTATGCTGTAGTTCGCCTACGGGTGGTCTGAGTTAATCTCATGATAGACTGCATGAGATTGGCTGTAAAGGTTGTCCCTCTGTCGGTTATTACGACTTGCGGGGCCCCGTACCGTAACACGACGCTGTTCATAAAGAAATCCGCAACCTCACCCGACGTTGCCCGCACTACAGACGCTGTCTCCGCGTAGCGGGTAAGGTAGTCTGTCGCTACCACTATCCATCTGTTTCCCATTGCTGACGTCGGAAACGGGCCAAGAAGGTCCATACCGACTTGCTGGAATGGGGCTGTAGGCGGTTTTATCGGCTGAAGAAGCCCTGCCGGTTTCAAAGGTGGAGTCTTCCTTCTTTGGCACTCACGGTAGCTTCTGACGTACTGCTGGACCGTTTGCCAAAGTTTCGGCCAGAAGTACTTTTGCCGAATTCTGGATACTGTACGGCTGACACCCAAAAGGCCGGCTGAAGGTTCGTCGTGACAGGCATACAAGATTTCCGCACGCATGGCCGACGGCACAACGAGAAGAAACGCCTCCTTTGTGTTTCCAAAATTGCGTTTGTAAAGCACGCTATTCCGGAGCCTGAAGGAGGCGATGTTGCGGATAAAAGCTGGCGGTATGCGAACTTCACGACCTTCCAGATGCTGGATAAAGAGTAGCAGCTCTGGGTCAGCTCGTTGCAGTTGGGCCATTTCGGACGTGCTGACGCTTCCAAGAAACGGTATATCCTCCTCTATTTCTTGGCCTGGTGAGTCGACAGGCGCTCGGGACAAGCAGTCGGCATCGTTATGGATGCGTCCGAACTTGTAGACGACCTTCATGTCGTACTCCTGCAGCCGAAGGCTCCATCTAGCAAGACGCCCAGATGGGTCCTTTAAGTTTGCCAGCCAGCACAACGAGTGGTGGTGGCTGACGAGCTTAAACGGCCTACCGTAGAGGTATGGCCGGAACTTGCTGATGGCCCAGACTGCGGCGAGGCACTCTTTCTCGGTTGTGGAGTAATTTGGCTCCGCTCTGGAGAGTGTGCGACTTGCGTACCCTAGGACTCTTTCAGCACCGTCCTGCCACTGCACGAGAACCGCGCCTAGACCGACATTACTGGCGTCTGTGTGTACTTGGGTATCCGCATGTTCGTCAAAATGAGCAAGAACCAGAGCTGTTTGTAGCCGCTTTCTCAGGTCGTTGAAAGCGACTTCTTACTCCTCTGGCCACAAAAATGGTTCATCGTCTTTTCTCAGGCGTGTCAAGGGTTCGGCGATGTCCGAAAAATTCTCAACAAAGCGTCTGTAATAAGCCGACAGTCCCAGGAAACGCCGAACAGCTTCTTTGTCAGCTGGTTTCGGGAAGCCTGCTACAGTCGCCGTCTTCTCAGGGTCTGGGGCCACTCCTTCCGCGCTGATAACGTGGCCAAGAAAACGCAGCTGTTTGTACCCAAAGTGGCACTTTTCCGGCTTTATAGTTAAACCAGTGGAATTATTAGCCTCCAGGACCAGCCGCAGTCTATGTAGGTGTTCTTCGAAGGATGCGGAGAAAACAACGACATCGTCGAGGTACACCAGACATTACTGCCATTTTAACCCGGCTAAGACAGTATCCATCATTCGCTGGAATGTCGCGGGTGCTGAGCAAAGGCCGAACACAGTCCGTCAGGTGTGACGAAGGCCGTTTTCTCCCGGTCTCGCTCATCGACCTCAATCTGCCAGTATCCGCTTTTGAGGTCTAATGACGAGAAATACCTTGCGTTGCGCAGCCGATTTAGGGCGTCGTCTATGCGCGGAAGAGGGTACACGTCTCGTTTTGTCAAGCTGTTTAGCTTCCTGTAATCCACACAAAAACGCAGGGTCTTGTCCTTCTTTTCTACCAGCACGGACTTTTCGACAGCTGAATTACGTCGTCTTGAAGCATTTCCTTTACTTGGCTCCGTATGGCTTCCCTTTCTTTGTAGGACACGCGATATGGGTGCTGGTGCACGGGCTTTGTGGTTTCTTCCACGATGATGCGATGTTCCGCAACGGGTGTTTGTCGGACCTTTGACGACGTGGAAAAACAATCGCAGTAGTTCGCCAGGAGATCTGTTAGCTGCTGTTTGTGGGTCGGTGGCAAATCTGGACAGATGTGCACCAACTCCAAAACGGCCTTGGGATCCGAAGCTTCAGGTTCTTCTGTCCACACGATGCACAGATCTGTCAACTGATCGAATTCATGCAGGGAAGCAATAGCAGTTCCTTTTGCAACGTCTTGGACCTCGTTCGTGAAGTTTGTCAGAAGGACGTGGGCGCAACCATCCTGCAGGTGTACAAGGCATCTTGCTACGCAATTTTTTTTTCCAACAGCAAATTGGTGTTCCCTTCGTCTGGGCGCTCACAGTTTTCAGATGCGTCTCCTCTTACAAAGACCACGACACTGCTTTGCGGCGGAACAGTGACATCGTCGTCAACCACCCGGAGGGCACAGACGTCTGCAGGGTCATTCGTGGTGATGGCGCCTCTGGTCGAGAACGTTACTGTGGATGACTGCAGGTCGATGACAGCTTCGTTCGCTCGCAGGAAGTCAATACTCAGTATGACATCTCTTGAACATTGTGGTAGTACGAGGAATTCGCCGACGTAACAGTAGCCCCGGATGCCAACCCTAGCTGTGCAGCGGCCTGTTGGAGCAATCAGATGCCCTCCCGCTGTGCGAACGTGAGGCCCTGTCCACTGCGTCAATACTTTCTTGAGCTCCGGCGCCAGGTTGCTGCTAATGACTGAGTAGTCCGCCCCTGTATCAATAAGCGCAGCAACGTCGCAGTCGTCGATCGTCACAGCCATGTAGGAGGTGGCTGCTTGTTCAGAACTGGTCGGCGGTGTCTGTTCAGCGGAATGTCGTCGAGAGCAGGTTGGAGGATCTTCGCTGGAAGCCCGTTCAGCGACCGCACCTCCAGATGTCGCTGATCTTAGTTTTCCCGTCGCGGGCTGGGCGAGCGACGCCCAGGTGAGCTGGATAGGCGATGAGGGCTTGGGGACCGGTAGCGGAATGACGACGCTGATCCGACGTCCTGACGGTTGGAGACAGGGGAATGTTGCCGTCGGGAGAGGTACTCTCTGATTTCTCTGGGGCGCTCGCCGTTCCTGGGGCATGGCGCATCAGGATAAAAACCGCGAAGGCCGGCACGGCGATATGGCCACACCCCGTAGAGATGGCGGGCCTCTCCACAGTGGTAACACAGTGGATTGCGGTCCGATTCACGCCATACATCCGTCTTGCGAAGTATGCCCTGGTACGCAAGTTGAGGGCGCCGGAATCCAGGCTGACGGGGATCCAACGGTGCCATTTACGTGGGCATAAGGCGGGGTGCACACGGGCGGCGCGACACTCGGAGCAGCACACTAGCTGGGTTGTTGCAGAGCTTGAGCGTATGTAGTGGAGTAGAGCGGAGGCGGCTGCAGATTCAGTTCCACGGGTTCTCGAACAGCTTGCCTTACTTCATCTTTAACAACTTGAGCGAGAGAGGCACACGCTGGCGAAGCCGTAGGCACTTGGGACATACGGAGTTCTTCCCGCACTACAGAACGAATTAGCTCCCGCAGGGCATCCTGGCTAGTGGCCAAGGCAGCAGACAGCACATCTGCTGGTGTGCAGCTGAAATTGCGGTCGTACTGTCTGGCGCGCTGCTCCAGTGTCCTCTCCATTGCTGTGGCTTCTGCCATAAATTCTGCGACGGTGTGCGGAGGGTGGCGTACAAGCCCGGCAAAGAGCTCCTGTTTCACACCCCGCATGAGGTGTCGCAGCTTCTCATCTTCAGCCAAAGTAGGGTCGGCGAGTGTGAAAAGGCGGCACATGTCCTCGCAGTACATTGCCACGCTCTCATTGGGACGGTGATTTCTGGTGTGTAGCGCAGCTTCGGCCTTTTCCCTGCGGTCGCCTCTAGCATAGGCAGCCAGAAACCTACTGCGAAATTCGTCCGAGGTTGGGAACTCCCTTTCGTGGTTCTCAAACCACGTCCTTGCGTGGTGGTCAAGCGAGAAATACACTTGTCGCCGTTGCATCAGTGCATCCCATCCATTAAAGCTTGCGACGCGCTCATAGAGGTCAAGCTAGTCCTCATCATCCTCAAAGACATCGCCGTTAAATATTGGTGGTGTTCGTGGCTGATGGATCACGATCTGACCTAGGGGGGGCATAGACGGTCTGCGTCGTAGTTGAGGTCATGATGCGTGTTCTCGCTGCCCTGGATGTCACTAGCAGCAGTCCGAACTCGGGCGAAGCACCTTGGAGACGACGACTGGTGCGTTGGTGAACAGGAGTCAGCTCCGTGCGAGGCGCTTCGTCTCCAGCAACGCTATCTTCTTGACGCATACGGGTTCACAACCCACACTGTCCACCAAAAATGTAGCGTGTCGATAAAACAAGGGGGCACTTTTATTTACTGGGCACACGGAGAGTGAAAATGGCGACCCAGCTGGAGCGAGAGCACCGGCAAGAGACCTTCGTCGTTCTCTTCGTTCAGTCCAGTCTCGCGCTACAATTAGCGGGATTGACCGCGTCGCCACTGTAATAGACACTGCTACAATATAATGTTAAAATAAGGGCTGCGTCAACGTCTGATCCCTGTGCCCGCTCCACATGCTGTACATGTCAATTTATACAGCCCGGGTGCATTTCGCGCCGTATACACCGAGCAGCGCTGGGAACCTGCCGCGAGCCGATCGACGCAGTCCCACTTTTTCGCTGGCGGAACAGCACGGCTCGGAAATAGCGGAACAACCGGAAAATCCTCATATAAGCATACATGTGATCTGGACTTTAGCGTGTCATTGCTTGACATTACACTGGTACGAATTATAATTACGTGACAGAGCATGTCACTGTTTTTTGTTCAGTTAACTATCAATCTTTGCTATGTTTCTTTTTCTACCGACATCGCATTTCATTGACTATTGCTGTTCCATAATTTCTGCTGTATGAAAAGCATTGCTCTGCCCATCTTCTATTTCCTCCACATCAACAAAACTGTACATTTCTTTTTATTGCGGAGCTTTGTCTTTTTGGCACAATTCCATTGTTTTCTTGACCTCCCTCTTGGTTAGAATCAGCATTCTGTATTCGTTTACCTGGTATTTTACGGAAGCCATGTCTGTTCGATTTACGAATAGAAATACAATGATATTTAACAAACGTGCATCAAGCGCAACATTCAACAGCAGTGCAATAAAGTGTTCCGCTAAGCGTAAGTTTACTGTTTACTTACGGACGCCATAATATACAAATGTGCCGCTCGTACAGTCTACTGCGCTTCGAAGGTTATCGCGGGAAAGCTACTCCTTCAAATGAAGCTGACCCAACACAAGCTTTAGCATCTTTCATGCCAGTTTGCTTATCGTCGGCGTCGATAAAAGGCAACCAAGTCTGTGCTTGATAACAACGAGTGTAAAGCTTGAAACCCAAAGGGTGTCAAGACAGTCGTGCGGGTCATTGTGTAGCATGGCACAGCCAAAAAAGGACGGAAGAGTGAAATCTTGATTTTCATTGTTCCAAAACGAAACCGTAGGACGGTGGCACGCGTGGCCGCTCGATCCTGGCGCGATCACTTTCAAATCCTGCTCGACTGTACTTCAAAGCTGATAAGAGAACTCATTAGACCCTTTCTTAAAGGAAAATCTAAAACACGCAAATCATGATAGTAAACACCCAGTGTTCGCCTTCACTTCCGCCCGACGAACTTCGGGGACCGCGCGCCACTCACGAGCACACTCATGATCACGCTCATGAGCGCGTGCCCCAATAACCGCCTGCTCTACGGGCGAACGAATCCCCGTGGCCTACCCATAGACCAACGAACGGGAATTTAGTCCGTCATCATTATCAACATCATCATCATCATCATAATCTTAGCCCCTTCAGGTGGGCTTTTCTATTAGTCCGTGATTTCAAGCTTCGTTTGAAAAACAACGCGCAAGAAGCCCTGCCTACACATTTCCCCATCCCACCTTTAGGTCCACCGCGCCCCCCTCCGCTACCCCGAAAAAAAATCCTGGCTGCGCGCCTGGAAGTCTGATATTACGAGTTTTGCTTTGTTCAGAAGTAGGGAAATCGGTATAAGAGAGCACACATTGCTCGTTTTTTTTTGTAAACTAGGAAAGCACACGAAGGAGCGCCTGGAAGGGATTTTGGGGGTTTTGTCTTACATTTAAGTTAGGTACACTTCAGCATGTAGCTTCTCTCCGGACGTGTTGCACGAGGCCTGGAGGAGAAAAGGCCAAAAACGGTGATGGCGGCACTGACAAGCCATGTGTTTTATCGGTAACATACATTTTGGTTGTTCCCACACAGGAACGGCGCTGGTTACAACTGAACTGCTTACAACATATTACTCGAAGCACCGAAGTCTGCTTGGCGTTCTGAATGTGAAAGCCTGGCAACACCTACAGACTTTTTTTTTTTGGTGGGACATCCAATTTTCCTTACTTTCACAATTTCGTTTTTCGCTCAAAATACACGATTTACGTCGGTACGTCTAGCATATTCACTGTTCTGTGCAGGTGTTAAACATCTCTTCTGCACAAATACCACCTTATTTAGGTGTCCTCCGACAAACACAATTCTTCAAATTTTAAATTTTATTACATAATTTTGTGAATGTTCCGAAGTGGGGACAGTAATTAGGCTTGAGTGCTACCGAGTCCTGGCTACAATCCAATGTCGGTATGTGCAAATGCGCGTACAAAGGAGCAACATCGGCAACTTTTGTTCTGCTGCTGGCATTACCCGAATTAAACTGGCAGGTGCCCAAACAAGTGTTTTTATTGTTTTACTCTCAACAGTGGCGGTCATTTTCTTCTGCAGATAAATACAACAACGGCGGGTTCTTACCAGATGGGGAACCTAAGGCTATTGCTTCAATAATAGTTGCCTGATGTTCCGCTTTGACACAGCGGCACGTTCGCTTGCAGCGCCGTTGTTCTCCGGTTGGCTTGAGTGGTCCTACATAACGGGGTGCTCATAGGCGCAACTATTATATTGCCTTGATATACGGAATTTAATTGTTTTTTAAGCAGCTTTCTATTTCGTGGCCATGTTGATTTGCCTAAATTTACTTCCCGTGCGAAACGCACTTAGTGGCTCTCTACTACTCAAGTGGGAAAGCTTGATAGAGAAATGGGGAAATTTCTGATCCTATTCATATGCTTTTCTTGTCTCATTGACTGTATTCTCGAACTAATCGGATATTATTTAAAAAGTCACAACAGAAAAATGCGGATAAAACAAGGGCGCCGTAAGTTCCATTGCCCGAACTTGTCCATGCACGTCACATTGTTGACTGCTTATTAAACGCTTTTTTATTCCTTGCGTTTATAGCAGAACACAATTCCGCCTAAATAACCGATCATTTCTTAAAATACCCCGTTTCTTCTCACGTTCGTTGCAGTATTTTATACAAGAAAAAGTCAGGGATTTCGGGACACTTCGCTTATGGAAATGTCGGCACATTTGTTAATATGGAAACAGAATTTTTGTTTTTCAAGATATAGCCTGACGTAATAAAATTTTGTTGTTATCAAGGGTGGAAACATAGCCGTACTCTATAAGGAAGCTCGTGAACTTGACATAAGACACTGAGGAACGCAAACTCTTGCTTTACAGACCAAGAAAGAATAACAAGGAAGCCATGATCGACAACATCTAAGTTAACGACGCAGTAAAGCCGTCTTTGTGCAGCAGGCTTTGAATGCACCACGTCCATAGCACCTGCTTCTATGGAAAATAAAAAAATTACGAAAAGATAACTAAACGTTCCATTTATTTTGCTTGAATGAACAAACACAAAATGAAATGAAGAGTAAATTTTTATTATCGTTACGCTTGATGAAGATTCTACTTTGACAATCGTGAAGCTTAATTAGGGCATAATTACATTACAACGACAAACCACTAGATCTGTACGAGCTCGTAAATATTGTATGATCATTTCCACTTGACCTATTACTCATTATGAATTCAAGGTATTGATTTCGGCATGACTTGGCCGGCCGACCGCTGGCCACGGAAGTTGTTTCGTCTATTACATTATAAGACCGGTCAGTATTTTCGAAGTGAAGTATGCGCCATTAGTTTGTAGGTTTGAAGACTGTATCAAGATTAGTAAAGTCTATGCAGTCAAAGTAGCCCCACACAAGCGCACATGCGACGCTTCGTCGACTGTTGCGCTAGTAGGTAATCTAAGGCACATAAAGGTAGTAGAAGAGTCAGCAAAGTTTATACGATAAAAGGAATTAAAATGTTCCCAAACGTTTGTTGTAAAGTGTAAAACCTAGTTTCGGCAATCACTTCTTGAGCTAGGGGCAGTAGCACAGTGGTCAGCAGCATGACCACACATTTAAAATCACTTTCCTGTGTAGGAATTGCAGTCTATATGGCGTTATGCTGCTGAGCCCAAGGGCGCGGGTTCGATTCCCAGCCGTAGCGCAGCTTTTCTGACGGAGGCGAAAAGCGAAAACGTCCGCATGTTCGAGATTTCGGCGCACGTTCAAGACCCCCAGGTGGTCAACATTAACCCCGAGCACTCAACCTCGGCTTGCCTCATCCCCGGTGTAGCGTCGGCACTTTTACCTTCGAAAGCAAATCAACGATTGCTGTGGTTATAGGGACCGGTCACTGCTCAGAGGGCGCGACGAAGAAGTACAACTAGCGCTGCCCCGCGGAAACTTGAGCAAACTTTGGGTCGATGTGAGCCAGACCGAGGAAACGCGTTCATATATTTGGCACCTCTCTGTTGTCTGTTTGTGCGATTCTGCGATTGTTTTTGGAAGGTGTTTCGTGCTCAAAGACTGTTCTGGCAAATAGTTTCCCCATGTGTCAAGTGCTTCTTTTGGATTTCCGGACAATTACGTGCTGAACTACTACTGTCGGCCTCGCATTTGCGAGATTCGAGAAGGGACAAAGACTGTACGTTCCCGCGCACGTGTACCCCCCGAAAGAAATTGACGGGACAGACATCGTTGCGAAGTCCCATTTTCAGCAAGGAAAACTTATTTACAGCGCTGATTCGGGCCAGTACCAATTTTTTCATGTATCACAGCCTAATAAAGTGACGCCAGCTTATACAACGACTCTCCGTGACAGAAGCGTGTTAGTGTTGTTGTTTCCTCTGTTCGCGCAAGCACACTACAGTTACTTTTTCGGTGGCCCTTCATCAGCTTGGTTGGTGTTGCCACTGATTAACCACGCATTCCTAACGTTATTATCTGATTACAAAGTAAACACAGTAATTCCCAGTGGGAAATCTGCTGCGCTGCTGCGGTTGTCTTTACGATGATTCCGTCTAGTTGCGGCTTCTTCTTTGTGAGTAATGTTAGTCGTCTTAGCGGATAATTGTGATACAGTTTGTTGAGGCCGTTCAGAATTCTCTAAAAAAGCATTTTCTCCTCCTCCCTATCTCCTGCATAAACTATAACCTCAACATTCAGAGTACGCAAAACGCATAAAGAAGTCAGAGCATGTGACTGAAACCTTGCCTTTTGAAGCTTGCAATGCTCTTGCTTGGAATGCGTGGCCGAACATTGTACACTTCGGGGAACAATGCAGGGCAGTAAGGGGTATGCGTATTGACCGTCTTGACAGCAAAGCGCTTGGGAGCAAAGCACTGGGAACATATTTTTGTGCCGTATTTTCGGCATCGATTCGGTGCCGTGAATGACCCCAAAAAAAGGTGACTGCTGATAAAACAATAGTGGCGGAAGCCGTGATACCTTGTGTTATGCAGATCCTACAGCATGCGACTCACAAATAACACTGAAAGCAAGCGCTCCAGTTTTACGGTCCTTCGTGTCTGCGCTGCGCATTAACAGTGATCGTACTCACGATTTTGCTACTTCCGCAGACAAAAAATGTCATGGCTTTCTTACTTGAATTTTCGTACTGCTAAAATTCATTTCTTGCTACTCTTATTCTCCCTCTGCTGCCAGAGAAATCTCTACAGAAAGATGCCAGGCTGCAGTTAGCGATTTTGGCAGTCGTTCACGCAGCAGTTGCGGCGCTGTCACTAATTATTTTCTGCAGAATTTCGATCCTTTCGGATCCTGCAACTTGCAAATATAACTTTTTCTTAGAAAAACTCTGCCACACAGCGTCGAACCGCACGCAGCTGGCGTGTGTTTGCGTGCGCTGAACGGCCGGTCGCGACATCCACGTACCCAAAGTTGCTACGCCCCGGCAAGAGGCGGCCCTGCAGTCGCAGGCATACTTCAGTGTCCGATGCCTATAGCTAAGATATTTGCTGCAATATCGTGGGCGCGTTCTGCAAAAGCGCTAATACAAAAATACTTGTTCATCGTGATGGGAAAATTTTAAAAAATCAAAAGGCAATATGATATGCATTTTGCATTTCTCTACCCACCAGCCTTGTGCCTATGGTTGAGTGGTGTGAAGCAGGATCTGGGTTGTTTTGTTTTTTGGAAGTTCAAAAAGCCGATAGCGCGTATGTGGGTAAGGTTTACTGTGCGGTACTCACCGGTTTGCCTGCAACTTCTATTGCTCCACGAAAGAGCTGGGATAATGTGTGCAGACGGAAGCTTGCGCACTGGAGAGTTCTCATTGGCGTGGTGTTGATATAAGCTCCTACTGCTAGCGGGCACACTGCCGAATAAGCAGGCTGTCATCCTGCTGCTGACACGCCTCTTACGACACATAGACAATCCACGTAAGCTTCAAAATATGTGACAGGTGTCTCGCATTCCAGCGTCTCAGATGACGCTGAGCGCGTTTAGCCAATGCGTGTATGCTTTGGCCAGTGAAGGTAACCATTCCTAGACGTGACGGTACGCTTATCTGACGTGTTCTGCAGCCGGAAACTTCCCAAATGCCCGGTATAACTATTTCCAAGACATCGACATTTCCCAGCCAACGATAACACCCGATGTCAAGCATGTTTCGCAAACCCAGACCTCAACAAACTTGAATTCCAATCTTGGACATGTTGCACTTATATCGCTTCTGAAATGTGCGTCACTGCTTCTAGTTGCTGAGCCCGGCGAATATGTTGCATGGTATTTTCTCTTGTTGCATGCTTCATTAATTAAATTTGTTTCGTCGATGGTATAAACGATGAAAACTGTTTGTATGAGTCACTCTAAGGCTTGCAGGTGAAAATAAAAGTTTGACATATTCAGTTCAGTACTCCTTTAACATTTACCAAAATATCGAACACCCGGGCTTTTTCTCTTGTTGTTCATCCACAAAGTGGCCGCCGTGGCCGGGCATCAAACATGTGTCCTTGTACTCCGCAGCACAACGCACGAATCACATGGTAGTACACTCTCTCGCTGCGTCAATCATTTCTCTCTGGTACTGATGTTTTGAGAAGCACTGTGCAGAAGGGCTATTGACAAAAATACCGAAAGTTACCTTAAAAAGACAAAAAAATGCAGAGTATGCTTAAAAGATCCTTAGAATGGGAAAGCTAGATAGACATTCTATTGACCTGCCGTTGAATTATATTGAAGGTCGGGGCCGCGGAAGTCATTACTTGACAAGGCAACTTGTACTGCTTTCTACAAACGTCGTATCGTTCTCAGTGCGACACCAGGAGCATTTTGTTCACCCGCTCATATTGCACATGCAGAGGTCGCATTATTCTTTTAATTCCTCGACAGGTAACTGGCTTATGCTGTGCAGCTGCCGCGAATTTATGTATAACCCGCGGAAGGACAGGGGTAGTGTTGTAGACGGTTCCACGCCACCTCTTCATTTTATATTGCACACGTCTTCTTACAGCCCTACCCATGGTATTTTTAGTGTGCAACTTTTGAATAACAAGGCAAACAACATGCAAAACTTGTGAAAACTGCTGCGGCTCTCTCCCAAAAGACCTCTCCCCCCGAGAACCAACAGAATTGTTTAAATGGCCTAATGAGCCTTATAGTGGTTATCAGATTATCTCTTTGTTCATTCACTGTCCTAAATACTTTGGTAGCGCACTCCGTGCTCGACTACAACGAATCTCATGTGGACGATTCCTGCTACCCACTGAATATTTTAATTTCATTTTCCTATCTGAAAATTAGCCACCATTCCAGGGTACACTCCGCTTTGCTAATAAATCTATACTTGAATATTTTACATGTGTTCCATTTGGCTATTCGCTCTTTATTTCTAGGCCTATCTCTCGATGGCAGGGCGATTATACTGGCTGTGTTGGTATCAAATAAGGACATTTTAAATAATATTGCAAAATTCAAAATAATAACCAAATTACTCTTATGTTTTAAACAGAATATTTCTGTGGTGTATTTTTTTGTAACAAGTTGTATTTGAAAAGTGAACGAGATGCATGCAATGCATGCGCCTCACATTTTAATTACACTTAATATTTGCATACCCTACCTCGCCACTGGAAGTGTCGCATTTTCGTTTCATTATGCATTTGGAATCTTCAGCTGCATTTCGGAAATCGCGCGCACTTAATTTCGGGCATTTCTTGTGCTTTCATTTGCAAGCCCTTTTGACTCGAAAGGAAGCTATTGCTCTCAGCAGAAATTTCGCTATTCGAAAAGTTGCCGTGTTTATAAAAATGGCGGTGTTAGTGGTTGTAACAGGTTGCCCTTTTTTAATATATAACCTGTTCTTGTAAAAGCTTGATCAAATATAATCATAGGTCAGTCTCTCCGGAAACTAAAATTCTATACTTCTGTCTACTGCCAGTTGGGAAAAGAGAAAATAAAGCGCATTTCTTTTGTGTTGCGAAAAAGATTGAAGGAAAAAAAACCTCCACAGGCAGCGCACGTTATATTCAAATGAAATATGCTTTGAATAATGCTTACCGTTGTTCATTTGCTACCCTGGCCTATGAAATCCGCACATGTTTAGGATAGTTTATTTCAGCCACATTCGTTGCGGTTATTTTGGGGCACTACCGCACTACTGGACACTTTTACACACAAGACATTAGTCTTTGTAGTAATCACGTTTTCAAAATTCATGCTACATTTAATTGGACGATATGATTCAGGAGGAGGAATAAGAAACGTAAAGTTGCACGTTAGAGTCATCACTTCCCTTCAAAAGAACGAATATTTTCGTCTAATTGTCCCAGTGTACCTTCTATCTTAGTGTTTGTGCCATTACAAAGAGACCGTAGTTGCTGAAAGCGCGATCGGAAGCCCACAAAGGCGTATTAAATGCCGAAGCTGAGCTCTTCATATTGGGAGATAACTGTGTTTTGCTTCATTGGTTTCCTGGTATCTAGGCGTAGGCATATTCGTATATTGATCATTGCGTAATCTTACGGAGCCCAAAAATCACTAACGCAAGAGATAGCTTGGCTTTCAATGTCAATAAACTGACTGCCACCGTCGCCATATTTTCAATACAACGAAACGCTTTGTTCGTGCATTCGAGCAATGAAACTGTCTTCAGTGGTCAGTTACCTAACGCGGCTCTCACGTAGTACATGGACTCAGGCCTTCGCCAAGACGAGCTCGTTCACTCCAGAGGGCAAAACAAAACAAAAAAATTTGCCACCTATCTGCCTGCTTCACTGCAAATGTAGAAATGCATTAGGCTTTGCTGCCCCTATCACGGAACTCGCATAATCCAGAGTAACCCATCTGAAAACGTCTTCGAGTTGGTGTGGGTCCTGGATCGCAATGGCCTGCTGGGAAAGAAGCATGACTATGCCGTTGCCCCCGATCTCGCACCCAGGTCCGGCGTGATAATTATCCTCCGACAAGGTGCAGGCTTCTCCAGAGAACGTATAATCACCGTCAATGGCACCGTTGAGCACTACCAACTCTCTTGCTTTACTTTCGGCACCACGGATTCCTTCATCACGCACACCAAATCCGTGATCGTCCACTCTTTCAAACAGATTCCTCCCCATGCAGAGCTCGTCTGCACCCCATCGACCACTCATAATTCCCCTCTACCAATTGCCCCAAAGTGGCCGACGGGCTACTCTCGAGCACTGCGTGTGCGCTTACCCTTACGATTCCATGACTGCAAAAGCGCTACTTGAAAATGCCGACGAAGGAAGAAACACAACACGAAGCGCTTCGTGTTGCGTTTCTTCCTTCGTCGTCGTTTTCAAGTAGCGCTTTTGCAATCACGAATCCGTACCAGCAAGTCCAGCGGGCAGTTCTTACGACTCCTTCTCTCACACCTCCAGCAGCTAGTTATGGAGAGAGGCGTTGGGTGGCTCTAGCCAGGAGATTCACGTGTCACTCTTACACAGAGCTACAGAAGTAGAGGCAGGCCTTCGTCCAGCCGAAACCAACCCTTAGTTACCCCGGCTCGAAAAAACGTTTTCTGTCTGTGTCTCTCACTTAGACTTACTGCCGTTGGGTACTCCAGCGGCCATGCCAGGCAGACAGGGCCCTCAGGTTTTCACGCCACAAAAATGCGCAGTCTTATGTCAGCGCATTATGCTGCCTCGCGGGGAAGGGCAAAATTTAAAACCAGCTATTATTACTGACAGGCATCCTTTTTCGGGGGCGAAAATATTTTTGTTTTCTTTGGATATACCGCGGCAGGAGAAACCGATTACTTTTTGCAGCCGTTGTCCTTTGCACGTGGACTCCCTGAAAGATTACGTTACCTGCATCTGTGTTCAGGTCCGTTTCATACTAGCGCAGTCGATTATTCAAACAGCCTCCTCTGTGACCGGTATACATACGTTTTCATTTCAACGGTGGGAATCTTATAGACCCTCACCACGCAGGAGGCCACATACTTATGAGTGAACAAAGGCTCGACCCTGTTTTTCTCTGCGCAAGGACAAACCACGTGAGAAAAGCATGCGATAGCGATGGAAAATAGGAATTTGGTTAGATGCAACTCGGCGTAGTAGAGTTGTAAGAGTGCACATGTTGGAAATGTGAATGTTTCAAGTTGGCGACAAACTATAGCGTGGCGGTGGGAGATGGTCCGAAGGTGCGGAGCAAGCACTGGAAATTCGGTGGTGATCATTTACCAATTGGAGGGTCTAGATGTTGTCAATATGGGTAAAACCACTGGGGGAAGGCTCTGTAGCGCTATCACGCTGTCTGATGGTGAGTTCTGGAGAAACTCTGTTTATCGATTCTTTTCCAAGGAGTCCATAGTGGCGGATGCCAATAAATCTACATTTGTTTGTATGGGGAAATCGCGTGGGCACAGGAGTAGGCGTCATGTTCTGGGGACAACTCGCCCTTTGGTTTAATTGGTAAAGGAGGATTTGGCGACGTAAATACAGTAGTAATCTTGGGTCGGAAACGAATGGCAAGAGCGACAGCAGATTCTTCGCCTAGTTTGGAGACTGAGTAGGGAAGGAGATGTCGGTTAGGGCTTGGTTGAATGAATCAAGCACCACCGCCGCCATTGTTTTGCGACCTCGGAATACTTTATGATCCCCGTATGTAGATTGTGAGTGTGGGGAGCGTTTTCAGTACTAGGCCTGGGCTTTCACTCATCGCCTTTCCTCGTTATAAAATGGTGTATGTGTTTAGTAGGTGGGTATAATAGAAGTGACATTTGCATGTATTGGGAAATGCCCACGTAGGTGTTGATGGTGGTAGGATGAGTGAGTCGGAGATTCTGATAAGTGTGGCGCTCTGTTTCGCTTCTGGTAAGTCGCGCTTGCTGGGACGGCTTCTCAGCCTAAATAATTTTGCCTAGTGTATTATGAGTGCCAAAAGAGGGTAATTTGACAGTTGAGATGGTAACCTGGATACCTAAGGCCTGTTTTTTTTTCATCATGTAGGTATGGTGGATTCACTTTTGTGGGTTCAGCTGACATTCAGATTTAAGAAGGGGTAACGTGTGCTATGCGGCAAAGAAAAGAAGCTTGCACGAAAAAGAATAATTTGTTTCTTATATCAACAGGCTTATCACAGCGATACATTAAGATGAAAGCAAAAGTAACAAAAATTAACCTAAAAGGAAGAGATTGTTCTCAGTAGTTCGAAGTACGCGTGGTCCGCTATATCGGATAAAGAATGGAGTGGAGAGATTGGTTGTCCAGGTTATTGTGCGCAGAATGAAGTCACTAGCGCGCTCTCGCTAGTTCAAATTGCCCTCAAGCAGCTCTCACGAGATATACACGAGTGCAAAGTCTGTCATTTGTGAGAATGCGTTTCAATTGAAGAAAAACGTCGTACACCTCATAACGACGACGTGGTGATATGTGTATTTTTAACGTACAAGAGAATGCGTCACCATACGCTAAAAAGAGCATAGTATACAGCTTGCTATAGCTTGCTATAGCACACAATTACTCAATTAGCCAATTGCTCCTTCGTGTGTTGACGCACACTGCTTTAAAAAGCGCGACCTCAACCGAAAGTACGTGTTCAAGCAAACAATACGCGTCAGTATTACTAGGGTCCTTGATTGCTTTTCTGGTCGTTTACTCCGCCGGCAGGCTATGGGAGAGCTTCGTACGCTGCACAGGGAGGCCGCGCCGCGGCTGCGGCATTGATTGCAGTGCATCCGGTAAAGCGGTCAGAGGGTCTCCTGGCGGTATAGCCGTGCTCCTTGGCTTCACGTGTGGCGTAAAGCTCAAACGGCCTGATTGAATTATTAGTGCCGAGAAGTGTTCCGTGAACAACCATGCCGCGTACTTGCTGCGATCCTGTCTGCTGTTCTAGCTACAAAGAAAACGACGAGAAAGCTGCACTATTTTTTCTTTCCTTCGGACAGCAAGTGCTGCGCGAAACAGAAACGAGTTATTCCCCGGAAAGAAGTTGGCGAGTTTGATTTCGACTCACCGCACGGCCATGTCTGTGAAAAACATTTTGAGATTTCTGACGCCCTTTGGTTTAACGAGTGCTTCGTGAATGGAGGAGTCATATCGGCGTGACGTGAGTTGCCAAAGCTGCGAGCAAAAGCGATTCCAACTACACTTGAACGTCTCTCCTCATATCTTTCGGATCGAAAGTTCACCCCAGGTGTGTGACGTAGCAGCCGCCTGCAAAATGACGCCGTGTCTCGGGAAATATCTCCGGAACAGGCGACCTATCGAACAACTGCAACCTGAGCACCAGCATTAGAGTGTGCAGAGCGCGGGGGCGTTCTGGGGTTAAGCAGCTAGCTGTGAGATCATTCGTGTGGCCAGATATGAATAGACAAAGTTGCGCTGCCGCGTCTGGGCAAGTTGAACAGTCCAAGGTACGACGTGAAGTTCTAGTTTCTTATTGGCATGGAATGTCACCATGACGTCGGAGAGGTGTCGCGCGCCAGTGACTACTGCTTTTGTAAAGTGTGCGCCGTGTTGACAAAAATGTTTTTTCGGTTGTGGTCAGAATTTAGGCGCGCGCAAAAGGGAGAATACCATTGGAAGCCTGAATAGTTTAGAAAGGCCGCCCAGTAGCAGTTATTGCACTTCCACTGGCTTTGCTATTTACCACCTTTTAGTGCTTCGCTACCAAAACCGCATTTCTTAAGAAATGCGCTGCCAAAGACAGGTGCACGTTGTTCTTCCGCAGCTTCCGTGACAACTATAAGAACACCCGCTTCCCTAAGGTTTAGTCTGCCGCAGAGAAAAAAGCTGAAGTATGCAGAAGAAAAAGCTGAATAACGCTGCTATCATAAACCATGTCGTTCCACCAGGTTTCCCTTAGTACTAGTGTAGCCGCCCAACATGAATCAAGAAGAGAAGAAAGGGCGGTATTTTTTGATAAGACACTCCGATTGATCACCGTCATCATCATCATCATGAGACTATTGGTGTCCAGGGCAGGACGAAAGCCTCTCCCAAAGATTTCCAGCCACGTCTATCGAGTGCCAGCTGAGTCCATGTACCCACGCCCCCAAAATTTTCGTAGCTCTTGTCGCCAACGAGTTCTTGGCCGACCCCTGCGGCGTTTGTGGTCTATTTGCAGCCAGTCTGTCAAGCGGATGGTCCACCTCTTGTCTCTCATTCGCATTACGTGACCAGCCCATCCCATTTCCTACGCTTAATTTGAAGTAAACTGTCCTCCACCTTGGTCTGTTCCATATTCCATGCGGCTGTTTTCTGTCCTTCAACCTTAACCCTAACATCAGACATTCCATGCCCCGCTGTGCCCACCGAAGTTTGATTTTAAGTCGTTTGGTGAGACCCCATGTTACCGCCCGATAAGTCATTACTAGAAGAACGGATTGACAAAATACAAGCTTTTTGAGTGACAGGGGAGCTTACCAGTGAAAATTTCAGAGTTCTTACCAAACGATCTACTAAGGGCGTACAGCAGAGTCGTGATATGCTGCTAATACATGGAGTTGCGTGAGCGATTGGTGCACTGCACCTGCTCATGATTTGCGCAGTGCCTCTTCCTTAGCATATGCGAAAGATACATAATACATATTTTCAAACGTATGTGCAGAGAGCGCGGAAATGTTAAGAAAAAAAAGTAGAAGGAAAAAGAAAAGACAAGATAAATAGAGGAAAAATGAAAGTGCAGCAAGCGAGAAAGAAAATGAGAAGCAATAGGTTAGGCCCAACAAAGCGGCGCTTTGTAGATGTTACAGCTTACGTGCATTAGTGGAGCGTGTCAAAACTTCTGAGAATACCGATGCTCAGCATCCGCCCCCTGTTGCATTGCCCAGGTTCGAAATGCTGCCTGCTCTGGTCATAGCAATCGCCGGATACCACGGGACGCAGTACAAGATAGGTTCAACAATACTAGTTGAGGCTCCCTGGCACAGAAACAGCCTTTCCTCACCAGACAAGGAGTAGGCAACCCTTCTTGAGTAGATTTGCCAGAAACCTCTAAATGATTGCACAATTACACTATGGGCCTTCATTCTCCGGCACCTGAATTTCCCCTACCCATGGCGGCGGGAAGGCAACCAATAATATAAAAAAAGTCAAGCATTTCCCAAGTAAGAGGGAAGATGGCAAAGTACGAATTCCCGAGTTTGCCCGAAGTTACCCGAAGTTACCCGATTTGGTCCCGAGGGGCGCTATGTTAAAGTCTTTGACATTCGCACGTTACGTACCTCTCACTTGGGAAATGCTTGGGAAAGCGCCCTCGAGCGTCGGAATGCGGAGCCGACGAGCGAGCGCCCTCACGCGGACGGAACGCGAAGCGAACCCGCAAAGCGGCGCGCCGCCCGCAGCTAAGCCGAGCAGGAGACCGTTGCTACGCCGAGACCGTTGCTACGCACGCTCTCTCTCCTCCTCCGCGCCGTTGCTAGGGGAGAGGGGAGCGCCGAAGGCGGGAGAGACGCGCGCGAAGGCGCAGTACCGGCGAGGGGGAGATGTCACGCGAGGGGGAGAGGCACGCGCCGAGGATGAGTGCAAACCTAGTGGGGGGAGAGGCGCGCCAGCTGCAGAGCACGTGATGTCACGGCGCGAGGGGGAGGGGGGAGCAGACGGCAAAGGCGCCAGCGCGCGGTAACGTGGAGTGTGACGTCACGGCGCGAGGAGCGGTGCGGAGCCGGTGCGGGGCGCGCGCAGCCACGGCGCGGGAGGGCGGAGCGCGCGCAGTCACGTGGGGTGTGACGTCGCTGCGCCGTTGCTACAGACGCTCCCCTCCGCTCCTCACGCCGTTGCTAGGGGAGAGGAGGAGGCGCACTGCGGACGGCGGAAGGTTCGGGATCGCTTATAAAGTGCATTCGTACTTAAAAGGTGCTAAGAATTCCTGGGTCTGGGTAGGCCACGAATTGGAACTATAGGAACTGCCAATAATAGTGTACAGAAAACGAACCCCGGTACTAAGATACAGCCGATTTTGTGTTGATAACTCCTGTGAACCAGTTGGATTGGAACTACAAAAATTGTCACGTCATTTCCCTCTGGAAGAAGATGCATCGGAGTTAACTTTACGCCTATCGTTTTGGACTAAATGCACAACCTGGCCTTTGCCAGCATGTTAAACATGGGCGTCGTCGTTAATCGTCAGTTTAGTAAATACGAGCCGAACACTGCCACGCGGCTTCTTCACTGTATTTGAAAATTTAAGAAGCTTACGGCACACTTCACGAACGGTTACAGAATATTCACGCGAGATTCCAAAAGTTGTGTCCTTTAACCTAATACCGTGGCTTAAAACAGTTTTCACGTCTTGCTAGTTGAAACATTTTGCTATAATTTGATGATTTTTGTACGCAGAAAACTGGCGATTGAGGTTACGCCGATCTGCAGTTTCTGGGCACAAAAAGTTTTAACGTTTTCTTCAGACATACCCCAAGATTCGGCTTTCTGAGTGTCGTGAATGCCGAAGGATAACTCATTAGAGCGCCGTGACGGGTTCTCGAAGTCGTCAGTTTTACACTGCATAAAAGAAAGATTTTGGTCCAAGTTTTGAGTTTGATGGCAGTACAAAACTAACCCAGTTCTTGACTCGAGCGGCAGGACCCGCTTGCTTAGTAATTCTAACTCGTTCTGCATAATGATATGATTGTGCAATATTTTATTAGAAGATTCAAGGAGGGCTGTACGGTTTCATTCGAGTCGTGTAACTACATCAGACACGAAGTTTAACATGTCTTCTTGGGCCTTGGTCATAGGTACCGGGTTCTCTTCTATGGCGCCGCCAAGTAGCAGGGTACCACAAAGGTGCAACGCGACACCATATTGCCGAGAACCATGCATTGTGTTTATTTGTGTTTTGCTTTTTCCGCCGGGCTGCGCCGGTCTGTTTTATCTCTGTGCCAAGGGAAGCGCCTGCTCCATTCTTTCTTTCTGTGCCGCATGTGTTATCTGTTGTGATGGGGAGAGCATTTCGATCTAACGTGAACAGCCCAGAATATTCTTATTGGATCTGCAATGTTCTAGATGTGAATCGACGGTTCGAAAACCACGCGCGCCGAAAGATAAAAAGCCTGCAGAGCAGACGCCGGGGTATTCGAATCACCGGAGCTCGCCTGCACGTGTCACTTTGTTGACTGCGGCTTTTGCGCCTCTGTTTTATTTGAGTTGTAAGGGGAGCACAAGTTCGCTCCAATAAACTTGTTTCCTTTGAAGACAACTGCGTCGTCTTTGACTTCGTGACATCTGGTGGAGGTGTTGGGTACATGAACCCTACGTCCTCGTGAAGCCAACAACAAGAAGTCCCACTCGTGCCAGCCGCCGACAGCGAGGTATTCAGCAGGAGTTTGGACTGCTTAAGGATAAAGTGAAGAAAGAAGACGTCGCCACCACCACCATGATCAACACAGGTACCATGACGAGCACTACCTATCCTGCCCCTGTTCTTCAAAAGCTGCGGGAACCACCATCGTTCCGCGGATCCCCTGGAGAAGACCCTGAGGACTGGTTGGGGAAAGTGGAGCGCATCCGTATCTTTAACAGGTGGGATGACGAAGAAACTTTCCGCCACGTTTCCTTCTATTTAGAAGATACGGCACGAACGTGGTTTGATAACCATGAAAACTCCCTAACAGACTGGGCTCTCTTTAAGAGCGAGTTCCTCAAAACATTCGCTACCGTCGTGCAGAAAGCACCAGCCGCCCTTTTGTTGGAAACGCGAACGCAACACCCCAACGATGGGGTCATGATCTTTGCTGAGGAGATGAAGCGGCTATTCCGCCGCGCGGACCTCGAAATGATGGAAGAAAAGAAGTTGCGCTTCTTAATGCGCGTGTAAAGGAGGAACTGTTTGCTAGACTTGTCTGAAATCCGAAAAAGACCGTCGCTGAATTCGTGACCGAACCAAGTCCCATTAAGAAAGCCCTCGAAATGCGTGCTAAGCAGTACGGCCGGAACTCTGTTGGCACGGCCAATGCGAATTACGTCGACAGCGTGCGTATTCCCGAAGATAGTCTGCGCGAGACTACCCGCGAAATAGTCAGGGCTCAGCTGCGGAAACTGCCCCCTACACCACCGCAGCCACATGTCGCTTCTCTTACCGACGTCATTAGAGAAGAAGCGCAGCAAGCGCTGGGAACATCAACGACGCCAGTAGCACCTCGCGAGCCGAAAGCGATGACCTACGCGGCTGCTGTCCATCGCTCTCGCCCACCTGCGCCCTATCGTCACGTTGCTCCGTACCGTCGGTCCCTGTCACCGGCCCGACCACCTGCGGTGCAGCCACACGCCCCAAGGAAGACCGGCGTGTGGTGAACGTCCGACAATCGTCCGCTGTGCTACCACTGCGGAGAGGCCGATCAAATCTACCGTCGGTGCCCCTACAGGAGGCTCGGTTTGCGAGGGGTCTCCGTCGACGCACCCCGCCCCCGAACCGGCCAGCGCCCATCGGAGATCGAAGAGTACCTGTCCTACACCAGCCGTCGACCAGCCAGTTTCAACGGTTCGCCGTCGCCCTACCCATACCAATCTCCGAAGCACCGTAGCAATGCTGAGATCTCACGTGGAAGGTACCCCAGCCAACGCGGGGGAAACTAAAGGCAGCAACTTCTGGAGGTGAAGTTGCACAACGGCGGAAAAATAAAAACCCTCCAACGACGCAAGGGCACACGGAAGACTGTGATCTACGACATGCCCTCATCCCGACAACCCGACGGAGCCGTGACGAGACCCCCTAACACGACGACAGCTACGCGTCGCGGCGCGTACCCAACATGACCACGATGGCCATTAAGAAGACGACAATAACAACGGCGCGCAGTGCTCGACCTTCAACACGCGCAAGCCGAAATGCGACGCCCCGACGCACCCGGAACTCGAGAAAGGCGGCGTCCGACGTCCAGTTGTGCATCGACGGCTTTGACGTAGTCGCCCTCATCGACACGGGAGCCGACTACTCGGTAATGAGCGGGTCATTCGCGTCTAAGCTGAAGAAAGTTACGACAGGATGGGACGGTCCGCATATACGCACAGCAGGAGGCCATCTCGTAACTCCAAGTAGAACGTGCACATCACGCGTCACCATAGGCGGCACCACGTGCCCTGCTGAGTTCGTCATTTTGCCTAACTGTTCCCGCAACGTAATTCTCGAAATGGACTTTTTGGTGGCAAAACGCGCAGTCATTGATCTGCAGAACAAGTCGATAACTTTTTCCTCCTATCACTCCACGACGCCCCAACCGAACCCCGCTCTCCGTGTGGCTGTAAGAATCGCCGACGATCCCGTCACTCCCACCCCGCGCAAGCTTGATTATCGCCGTCTACTGTGAGGATGCTCCTCCTGACATCGACGCTATCATAGCGAGTGACCAAATGTTGCTTCTCAACCGCGGTGTCTCCGTCGCAAGAGGCATTACGCGCTTTAAGGAATGCAAATCCAACGTTTTAGTCACCAATTTCACCGAGGAGTACTAGCATCTAAACAAGGGCGCTGCAATTGCGTTCCTCGAAGAAATGCAAGAAGCAAGTCAAGTGATCGCGGTCGCCAACTTCGGACGCGCACACGCGGATGTTTCCAAGCAGCCGCATCCTTTCGACATGAGCCCGGCGCTGCCGCAAGAACGTCGGGACAGATAACTGAATTTGCTGTGTCGCTACAGCGAGTGTTTTTCGTCAAGTGCAAAATTACGTCAGACACCCCTAGCGAACCACCGAATTATAACCGAAGATGGAGCCGACCTACCCGACAGTCACCGTACAGCGTCTCTTCACACGAGCCGGAAGCCATCCGGACTCAAGTCGAGGATATGCTCAGCGACATTATACAGCCATCGGAAAGCTACTAGGCTGCACCGGTCGTACCCGGGAAGAAAAAAGACGGCACATAAAGGTTCTGCATTGATTACCGGCGACTCAACAAAATCACCGAAAAGGACGTGTAACCCTGCCAGGGATCGACGACGCCCTCGACCACCTCTGCCATGCCAAGTACTTGTCATCGATGGATCGGAGGACCGGCTTCTCGCAAATTGAAGTGGATGAGCAAGACAGAGAGAAGACTGCATTTATAACCCAGGACGGCCTATACGAGTTTAAGGTGATACCTTTTGGGTTGTGCAGGGCGCCAGCAACTTTTCAAAGAGTCATGGACACTGCGCTAGCTGGCCTCAAGGGGCACACTTGCCTCGTATACCTCGACGACGTTGTGGTAGTCGCCCGGACTTTTGACTTACACCTCGCAAGGTTGGAGCCTGTACTCTAGGCCATTCGTACTTCCGGATTAACGCTGAAGCCTGAAAAGTGCCGTTTCTCGTATGAGGAACTGAAGTTCTTGGGCCACGTCGTCAGCGACGCGGGAGTCCTACCTGACCCGGCAAAACCTTCAGCCATTGCGAATTTCCCGAGGCCGAAAGACAGGAAGGGCGTGCGAAGATTTCTCGGACTGTGCGCATACTACCGGCGCTTCGTCGCGAGCTTTGCGCGTATTGCAGAGCCACTCACACACCGGCCAAAAGATAGCACCCCTTTTAGCGCGGAAAACGACCAAAAAAAGTATTCTGCGAGCTTTAGAAACACCTGCAATGCACGCCCGTGCTCGCTCATTTTGATGAAGACGCCGAAACGGAAATGCATACGGACGCCAGTGATATAGGTTTGGTTGCCGTCCTCATCCAAAAGCAGAGTGGTTGCGAAAAGGTAATCGCCTATGCCAGCCGCGGTCTGTCGAAAGAGGAGAAAAACTACTCTGCCTCCGAGAAAGAGTGCCTGGCTATCATATGGGCCATTTTCAAATTTCGCCCTTACGTGTATGGCAGACCGTTTAAGGTTATGACAGACCACCATGCGCTGTGTTGGCTCGCCAATTTGAGGGACCCCTCTGGCCGCCTTAGGCGATGGAGCTTGCTTCTGCAGGAATTCGACATTACAATTGTCCATAAATCCGGCAGGAAACACTCCGACTCCGACTGTCTGTCCCGTGCCCCCGTCGATCCAGCACATCAAGACTCCGATGTCGACCGCGCGTTCTTCGGAGTCGTGACGGAGAGTGATCTAGCTGCCCAACAGCGCGCCGACCACGAGTTACCTGTCATGATCGACTACCTGGAAGGACGCAATGTCGCCCTGTCTAGGGCCTTCAAATGCAACCTGCCAGCGTTCAGCCTCAAAAACTCCGTTCTCGTGAAGAAGAATTTCTGCCCCGCAACCAGAACACATTATCTTCTTGTCATCCCTGAAGACCTTCGCGACGAAATTTTGGAAGCGTGCCGCGACGACCCGACTTCCAGACATCTCGGAACAGCTCGCAAAATTGGGAAAATCAAGGCGAGGTACTACTGCCCGTGCCTTACACCTGACGTCACCCACTACCTGACGTCACCCACGGCCATCACTGCGGAGCTCATGCAATGAACCTTGCGCTACAGCAACACAGATCACGGAAGAACGACGGCGTACCACCCCCAAACGAACGGACTAACAGAACGTTTGAACAAGACGGTTGCGGATATTATGTCCATGTACGTCGGCGTTGAACATAAGACGTGGGACGAAGTGCTACCATATGTCAGGTTTGCGTACAACATGGCTATCCAAGAAACCACGCAGATGACACCGTTCGAGCTCGTCTACGGAAGACGGCCGACTACAATGGTTGACGCCATGCTTCCGCACGTAGACGACTAAGACCCGAACGCCGACGTTCAAGGATGCCTTCAGCGTGCGGAGGAGGCCTGCCAGCTCGCTGGAGTTCGTATAACGGACCAGCAGCTGGCGGATGCCGACCGCTACAACCTCCGACGCCGAGCCGCAGAGTACCACCCAGGGGATCGTGTGTGGGTTTGGGCTCCCATCCGACGACGCGGACTGAGTGAGAAACTTCTGCGACGGTATTTCGGACCCTACAAGATTCTACGCCGTGTTGACCAACTTTCCTACGAAGTCCGTGGTCCGAAGTCTTCCACGTGCTTCGCTTAAAACCTTTCTACGGACGATGACGAACTTTCATTTTTTTTTTTGTTCGGACTGTCGCTTATGTTAGCATCGGGTCGATGCATTCTTTGAGGTGGGGTAATGCCGCGAACCATGCATTGTGTTTATTTGTGTATTGCTTTTACGGCCCGGTTGCGCCGGTCTGTGTTATCTCTGTGCCAAGGGAAGCACGTGTTCCATTCTTTCTTACTGTGCCGCATGTGTTATCTGTTGTGATGGGGAGAGCATTTCGATCTAACGTGAACAGCCCAGAATAACCTTATTGGATCTGCAATGTTCTAGATGTGAATCGACGGTTCGAGAACTACGCGCGCCGAAAGATAAAAAGCCGGCAGAGTAGATGCCGGGGTATTCGAATCGCCGGAGCTCGCCTGCACGCGTCACTTTGTTGACTGCTGCTTCGCCGCCTCTGTATTCTTTGAGTTGTTAGGGGAGGACAAGTTCGCGCCAAAAAAATTGTTTTCCTTGAAGACAACTGCGTCGTCTTTGACTTCGTGACAATATGCGCGCTTCAAACAGTCAAAACAACCAGAACAAACCGTGGACCCCGACACGGCGGCCACAAGACAAACATTATTACAGCGCTTACAATGACACTTATAATAACTAACCTTCAAATACATCGCTTGTGAGCTCAGTGAAGCTTCATCAGTGACATGGCCTCAATCGCCGACGAAGTGGGTGTGCGTTCCAACAGTTGGCTACGTAGATAGCGCTGATGTCACACCAGGTTGCAGATGACGAATCTGAAAGGGTCCAGCTTTGGTGGAACATTGTCCAGAGCATCCGAAACTGCCGTAGACCAGCTGCAGGAACCCACAATCTTGAAGGGGGTGGCGCTGCATTGCGTGAGGAGAGGCAGCACCACCGTCACCGAAGTAGTTGAAGAAGGTCGACCAAGGTGCAAGTGTCGATGAGGGTAAGCAACAGCACCTCGAAATACATCGCTTGTGGGCGCGCTGAAATGGCAGCAGTACTGTGGCCCGTATAGCTATTTATAGAGCGCGCCAGATATAGCTAATTATAGAGTGCGTTAGGCGGGCCGCCCAGCAACTTATCTTCGTGGAAGTATTTACTTCTGTTGACATCAGTGATTTCTTCACAAACACCTTGTTAGCGTTCATGCGTCAACACTGCTCTTTGATATGTTTAGCATATAACAAAACGTACTCTACGGTAGACGCATTATAAGGGGATTTGTGGTCGCGATGTCCAGTCGCTAAATTTTGCCCCTTCGCTGTTCAAATTTCATAGCAACATACGGGCAGACATCCGCTTCATACGTGCAGACGCGCGGACATCTGACCGACTACTCTTACTAGATGATCTGCAATTTCTCTTGTGGGTTTCAGCGAACGAGCTGGGCGTAGGTCATCACCTGTGAAGCCACAAAAAACGATCCCGTTCTATTCGGATTCTACTTAAAAGACGGCAGTGCTCTGTCCAGCTCGAATGTTCGGCCATGATTTATAGTCGCTAAGTTAGGCCCCTTCAACGTGTGAGATAGGCGTTGGATTCATCAACCACATAATTTTTCTCTATGTAGTGGCCCGCCATCCCTGAGCATTGAAAAATGATCTGAGTTGCTATTCTGAGTAGTTTAATGGGTGTAGACGTGTGCACGTACCATCCATGCATCGGCATGTTTTCTCTACACCCAATATATTGTTTTTACCATGTTGAACTCTTCACTGCATTTTCATGCTTTCTGCGCTTTTTTCACTTTGGGGTCTCGTTAGTCACCTCAACATGCCGTGTATTGGTCCTGTTTTGTGCGGAGGACGTCGATGTCAACCTTGGACCTGAGACAGAAGATGTACTCACAATTCTCCAACATCATCTGAATCCTACTTCGTGAACTGCATGAATTAAAACAAATTGCACCAAACATGAATGCGGAAAAGAGCACTGCTTTCTAGTTCACAAATAATTTGGATGCTGTAAACTATTCGGTTCGACAAACCAAACTGAGCCTCTAAAAACTAGTGAAGAACTGTTTACGTCATTGACGATGTGGACAACATATTGCGAAGAAACAACCACATTGTGAAAGCCCTTGCTGCAGACGAGAAGGTAGACTATAAGGAATGTGCAAATATTTTTAGGAGTGAATTCGCCCACCCCCCCTTAAGCTTAACATAGGCGAGATTGTACGTGCTCATCGCGGAAGCCAAACGTGATAAAATTTTAAACGAGCCATTACAGTCTATACCTACATGTCATATAAAAAGCGAAGCGTCGAGCAATGCTGGCAAGCTGCGAGATATTGAGGCGCCAAAAGTTTTGTTACAGGAGGATTTTTTGCAGAGAATTCATTCGGCGTGGCAAAACTATGAGAGCTTGCCAACGCTAATCGCGAGGGCAATAAGGGCTTTCGGATACGTATAAAAATCCAACATTTAAGAGGCATTATTTTGCGTTATCACAAGGCGATAGACAGTCTATTCCATGTTTCCACAAGAAAGGAACAGCCTCCGCAATTACAACACCTGCAGGCTGAACACAAACCGCTAGCTTCCTGTCAGCTATCCATTATTGGGCGAAAGTTTGGCAGCCTGTTCTGAACATCGGCGCTTCAAAGGCATGTATTCACACCTGCTCAGCTGATATAGTCATTGATATAGTCACCGAAACGTGGCCTTCGGATAACATTGGAAACAGCGAGCTTGCTCCTCCAAGCCAATTTCTAATATTCGGCGAAGACAGGTTTACCTTCCAAGGAGGAGGTGTTTGGATCGCAATAAAAAAAATAATAAGAAAAAGAAAATGACGATAGATTCCCCCTTGGGCTT
Organism: Haemaphysalis longicornis; assembly: GCF_048455015.1. Classification (NCBI taxonomy): domain Eukaryota; kingdom Metazoa; phylum Arthropoda; class Arachnida; order Ixodida; family Ixodidae; genus Haemaphysalis; species Haemaphysalis longicornis. Next base: position 65,213,802 of record NW_027526445.1, read on the forward strand.
GCCTTGGTGTCTGCCTATTTTTATGGAATAGAATGCCTCTTCATGCAGCTTTTTTACCTAACGCAGCTGGTACCTGAGCCTACACGGGGTGATAATTAGTTACAGTTTTCACAAATATTCCTGATTATGCCTCCATCCATATTTAGGAGAAATCAGCACCCTCAACATCTTTCACTGCACGCTGAGGTTAGCGCTTCCGAAAAAAACATTTGGGAGGTGTATACTGGGTGAACAGTTAACCACATTTTTAATACATATTGGGTATGGAAAATCTTGCATTAAAAAGGCTTTTACCCCTTGTTAGCCCAAACATTACAATGTATTTTTGTAACCACAGATAAAATAAAGTATGTGCCGTTTACTCCTCTTTTAAGAACACTAAAGCCCGGGACAATGACAACGTAAAAATAGGCCGAACAAACATGCTATAATAGTGATAGCACATCTTCTTGCTTACGTGCTTAACCTTTCCTTTTCTAGGGGTGTTTTTCCTAAACGTCTGCAAAATTCTAAGTTATGATGTTGTTCAAAGGTGTAAATAATGACATGTCTAATTTTAGACCCATCTCTGTTCTTCCAATTCCTATGAAGGGCCTAGAAAAAATTATATACCACAGGTTGGCAATTTTTCCACGTACGATTACATCGCTATGTTCATGCCAATGCGGCTTTCTTAAGGAAGGGTCAAGAGAAACCGCTTTGTTAACCAGAAAATAAATTGTTCTGGAAGATTTTGAAAAGAAGAACCTATGTATGTGTTGGAATATTCTTTGACTTATCAAAGGCTTTTGACCGCATTCCTCAGCAGACACTGCTAAAAAATAGTTATGTGGCATTCACGGCTTGCCACTCCAACTGTTATATTCCTGTTTAAGGCACGTCATCAATGTTTAACAGTGGAAGGTTATTTTTCTTCATTCCAGAAAATTACACTAGACGTGCCAAAAGGCAGTATCAAAGGCCCATTACTGTTTTTTTTGTAATAATGGGGTTATTACAATTGATCCCAATCCTAATTACATTCTTACGTGGCCAATTTCACTTTATTATTTCAATTTAAGGACGTACGACTGCTACCACCTGTCATTGGCAATGCGCTTCAGTCATTGCAGACATGGAGTGAAGCGAATTTGCTTCTTATCAATTCTCGTAAATCAAAAGCCCTAATTTTTGATACAGAAAGTCATTCCTGCCATAAACATACATCATTTACAACTTATGGCTCGGACATTGATATAAACCACACGGAAAAGACACTACGCGTTTCTTTCTACAAAAATATGTAATAAGAAGCACATGCTATTCACATTATTAGCTCTGTGTCAAAGCGCGTGGTCATTGCAGGAAAATACTTATCTTTTCTTCCTGCAAGAGTAAAACTTGTAATTTACAATACAGTCTTGATGTCCCGTTTAAACAATTGCTTGTCGGTTTGGGGTTCCACTACGCAGACCAACAATAACTGATTGTACCTGTTGCAGTAGAAAGCAGTACGTCACATTATAAAAGCAAAATATTGTGAACATGCATAACCGCTATTTAGACGTCTTAGGATACTGCCGTTTCACAAACGATATGTTTACAACCTAGCGATGCGGCACGAAACCTCCATTCGTAAAAATCAGTAGGCTTTCACACAGTTATTCCACTGAAAAAGAATTATGGACATTTATCAAAACAGAAATCAACATTATCGGAACATTCCATTCTACCCAACGGAATATGGTCACCAATTGCTCAGTTAGGCTGTTCCGCACCTACTGGAAAGGTTAACAGGCCCTAACATTGTACTAGAATTGCGTGCTCCATGTTATCTTCGCAAGGTTTCTCTGTGTCTGTGGTGGGGTGGAAACTCCATCACAGGTTATGATTTCAGATATTCTGTGGCGACTGGGATTTCCCACAGTGATAATACCTAGACGAGGGCACCTGAAAACGGCACTAAAACATGTATTAAAGCAAAACACACACGGCAATTACTCAAACTTCAACTTCCTGCAAATAACTCTAACACAAAATGAACAAAAAGCACACAGAAAAGTCCCCACCAAACGCTCAGGGCGATGGAGCGTTGTCCGCGGGGCGTCGTGGGTGCTGATGGTGATGCGGGGCTATGACGACGGCATCGCATACGCCGGAGTGCCGACGAGAAAGACGAAACGTCGTCCTCAAATACGACGATCGGCTTGGCAGCCGCTCACGATATGGCGCCCTGTAGAAGCGGACAGGATGCAACCATGCACTGCCAGTCGCCGACGGGCCGCGGGTGGCGCGTCCTCCTAGGGGTGCAGCACGTCAACGTTGCGCGCCACCGCAACTCAGGAGTCGCGCCTCTGCTCCAGGATGACCAGGTATACCCCGCTGGAGCTCGGGTCCCAAAAACCCGATGAGCTTGGTGTATTGCACCTAGACGTCAAGCGCCTCGAACCTTCTCCGTCCAGTCCTCCCGATCATCTCCTCTGCTCTCACCTGGCCGCCGCGTGGCTCCTCGCCTTTGGCCTCTTCCAAATGGCCCACGTCAGCACCTCGTGTGCCTTGCCCCTTTTTTCTTGTCAGCCCAGCCACAGTAATGGCCATCCCCGCAGGATTACTGCATGGATATGCTTCCGCGATGTAGTCGTCATTGTCGTCGTCACAACGGGAACTTCACGTCACAGTCTAGTAATTCATAATAGAATTTCTAGAACTTGTGAAGTGTTCGTGTGGAGTGGTAATCAGTTTTTCTTTGCAGTAAACAATCATTTTCGAGATAGATTGAATGATGCCTTGTAGTGTTTTGTTTTTTACAAGTGAAAAAAAAATCGCGTGTATTTTGTACAGCCTTTTTAGCTATCCCAAAGAACTGCACAGTCATGATAGTATGAAGTGTTCTCTTGTGCACAGAATACGTTGTGAAGAAATGCTGTTCTTGCTATTGGATTGATGGTTTCTACAAGGGTGGCTCGGGTTCTTTCAAGGGAAACTCTTCACTTTTAGTCTTGGCCAACGCACATGACTACGATATCAAAAAACAACTTCAATTTATACTCGATTACGGACGCGCTGACGAAGAAATGATGAATGACAAGCTTGTTGCTTTGGGGCAAAAAATTTCAACACAACTTTAACAATGGGACTACTAGCAAAAATTGCTGTCTACTTCCAGATACGCTCGAGGAAATAGAAAATGCATGCGAGTCAAGGTAGCAAAGTCAAATGCAAGTCAAGGTAGCAAACCTTGGTTTGCGCATGAAGTTAGGGCAACTTAAGACAAAAACTAAATATGTGTTGAAGAGTGGCTTGATCTCAGAAGACTTCGTGTTGGGTGCAGTAAAGAAAGTGACCTGCTTACTGGCAACCACTATAAGAAAATCAAAAACCGCGCATATTAATCTTGGTGTTCCCAGCATAATAAAACAAACCGCGAAAGGTTATTTCGCATGTTTGCCCTAAATGCACAATCACACCTCCCCAATTATAAAACTTTATAGGCACTCTTTTATAGAAGTTCAATGTGCCGAATATTTCGCTTATCTTTTGGTGCAGTATTTACCACTGAACAGCCATTACGCAACTGAACAACCACTGGGCATCTTTCGATGCCCTTCCCAGTTGTTCCAATCGTACTGCACATGGGGGGATTGGAGTCTAAAATAGGAGTCAACACCCAGTCAGCCGTAAGGAAATTCCTGAACACAAATGTTCTACACATAGGAAGCAACCTAGTCCCCCTCGAGCCAGCCAACAAACACTGTGTTGGCACTGCCGTCTTTTTTTCCAACCTTTGTCATGGACGCCGAACTGGCCAAAGCATTGAAACCTTACGAGAAAGTCGTGCACATAGACGCGAACTGTTTTCGAGGCAAGCAGTACCTAAAGACAGGACTGCGGTATGTGAAGATGGAAATCCGCATGGATAACCTAGTACCTACCTTCTTGAGAGTCAGCGGCCAAAGGGCCATGTTCGACTACCCAGGTGTGCTGAAGGTGTGCCGGCGGTGCGGCATGGAAGGACATTTCAAGGCCCAGTGCGGCGCTCCGCGGTGCGTCAGGTGCGTAGTGTTCGGGCACACGACGGAAGGTTGTGTGCGAAATTCTTCGCGTTGCGGCGGGACGCATGCCACAGCCGACTGCACTGCGGGCAAGTCGTACTCAATGGTTACGGCCGGAGGATTTCGGCGGCTTTTCCCTCGCTGAAGGAACGGTGAGAAAACGGCGACCGAGACCGAAGTCGGCCGATGGAAGTGAACGAGGACGACGAAACAACCCCTGAAACGACCGACGACACCAAGAGCGAAGCAACGCAGTCTCACAACACACACGCAGCTCACAGTAACAGTAACGAGGAGGAAACAGAAGAAAATGAAATAAAAAACGCAACGGCAATCAGTGACAAAGCTGGAAGCCAAGCGCGCAAGAAGCGAAAACTGCAGCTAGACGCCAGCCGGAGCGGGAGGGTGCCAATTTGGCCGCACAGAAGAACGCGGTCTCCATGGCATCAGCAGCCGGGCACTGCCCGGGCTTGAGGAAAGACAAGATGGCGGCAGAGGAGAAGACGGCCGCCATGATGGTAACGGAGACGTCCGCCGAGGAGGCGACAGCATCGAACAAAGCCAAAGGAGAAGACGGGAGGCCAGAGGGCGAGGAAAACTGATTTTGCGTCGCGACGACGGAGAAAACGAGGCAGGCAACCACTCGGACTTACGTCCCGGTGAGCCGGGCACGCAGCAAGGTGACAACGGAAGCGACTCGACAGTCGGTCGAAAGGTGGCGGCGCACGTCGCGCGGCCGGCCGCGGCTCAGGATCAGGACGACGCGTTGACTTCCGGAATTTCAAACGACGACGACCGGCTTGTCATAGACGAGCAAACAATGACCGCACACAGAGGGGACAGTTCGACCAGTACGAACGAAACGGACGGCCAGGGTGGGGGGTGGGGGGGGGGGAGTGAGTGACTGCAACAGAGCCCGCGACGAAATGAAACGGGCAAGCCAACAAACCAACAGCGAAGCCTCGACCAACAAGGCAAAAAAAAGCTTAAAGAGACCCTGCAACACTTGCCATCGACTACTAGTAATGTATTTTGGGATAAAGTCCATTGTCTCAGAAATCTCCTCCCGCAAGAATTATGAAAATCCGTTCCCAATAAACAAAACTACGCGCGATGAGAAATCGCGTTCATAATCATTCCCTCTCAACTCGACCGAAGACAACGCGACGAAATCTGCGCGCTCTCTCCCGGAGAGGGGGGCGGCTCGCGGCGTTCTCTTCGGCGGCCTTCGATATATCACATGCCGGGTAGTTTTCTCCTTTTCTCCGCAACACGGAGGGGCCTATTTCCGGTCTGGTGCCACAAAAAAGCAGCCATGGGTGCCTGCTCGCAAGTGCGCGCTCGGGCTGGTAGGGCGTTTTTGAAGCAATAAACGTTTGTAGTCGAGTGGTCCTGTCGAAAGGGAAGTATTGAGCTCATCACGCAAACTCCGCGCGCACTCAAAACACAAAAGAAACGCAAAACTGTGCCTACAGGTTCAGGCATAGAAGATGTTAGTACACAGCGATGACGACGACGGAAATGGGAGAATCTAGCCGCGAAGTTGACCAGTGACAGCTGATCGGGCAACCATGGCCTATGTGACGTCCCTTAGGCCATGCCAGGGGTTGCATAATGAGGACAACTGAACAGAGAGCGGTTGATTTTTCCGCGTCTTTCACATGGATTTGCGCGCTCACCGCTTCACGTGCACGTGTAATATTTGGCTCAGGTATTCCTGACACTGTAATCTAAACGTCGCGCAGGTTTATTTGCTCTGCTCAAAGAGTGTTGCAGGGTCCCTTTAAGGATACGGAACAGGTGAGCAACTGTTTTACTCAAAAGAATGAACGAGTAGCGGCAATTTTGCGGATTTTAAGGACGATGACATGTGCTCCTAAAATAATATCATAATAAGGTTCTTTACATGTTTTTTTTATGTATTTATCGTTTCATGTGTTTTTTTGCGAGTTGGTTTACTTGCTTACGCAAACGTTGGGAAAGAAGGTGTTCGCGCCCGGAGTATGCCTCAGTGAGGAAATACGCCCCACACAGCCAGTCTGTCACAAGTACAAATGGTAGAAATTAAGCAGTCGCGCGGGAGTGGGCCCGAGTGTCCTGGCTGCCGGTAGGAAATACAATATTGTCTACGTGTGTTCTGGTGCCCCATTAACACTTGCAGGTCATGAGAACGCCTTGACGAGCAAAGAGACGTGCTCCCATTCGGGGCCACGACTGGCAGCAATAGTGATAAATGGCGGCACGCCTATCCAATAAACACAGGACAAGGCGGCTGACAGCTGTAAAAAATGCACGCCAGAAAAATTGTGTTCTATTCTCCTGTTTCATGGTTCCAGCGAGCCCTGCAGCTTGCGGCCCACCGCGTTCCACGGCCCGCCCTAATGAGGAAGCCGTCAGATAAAGCACATTTAGGGGACCCCGCATCTCTCAAGTGTCTTTTCTTTTCTTGTCCTGTTGCGCGGCCTGCTGGTACAGAGGACGCGTTCGACGAACGGGGCTCACCCCAGGGTACTGCCATGCCGGAAAGGGTGTCGATGGAGAAGCGTGCCCGCAGATATCTAGCAATGAACAAAAACACCTGTGTTGTGCGGGGTGTGCCTGCCAAGGCAGCAAGGGCAATTCCTCCCCCACCCTCTATAAGGTTCCGACACTGGAGCCACAGCACGTGTACAACCGTCCTTCTGAAAAAGGCAGCTGAACGCAGAAGCAAACAGGTCAAGTTAAGCAAATCTCACACCAGAGGACATTGACAGGTTCATTTCCCACTTTCAGGAAATGACCTCTAGTGAAGCAACCAGAGAAATTGACAGCATTATCGCAAGCCCCTCCTTAGCAGGTGTTCCAAAATTACCAGATGAGGACTTTGTGCACTTTGTCGCCCCGATCACAATAAAAAAACTAACAGTCAATGAAGCAACTCCACAAAGGCAAGGCGCCAGGGACGGACGGATTGCCAGTTGAGTTTTACAGCACATTCTCGGACCTTCTTGGACCCCTTTTTATGTGCACTTTTAACTAATATTCTTGCAACACACACACTACCCCACACTTTAAAACAAGATAGAATTTTCCTAATCCCAAAAAATGTCAGGGCATGTAACGAACCCACAAGTTGGCGCCGCATCACCCTACAGGAGTCGGGCTAGAAATTACTCTCATCACTACCCACAAGGCGCCTACATCTTACATTGCCAGAAATAATAACATCATGGCAAGCCTGCTCAGTTACCGACAGGGACAGTCAAACCTTGAACATGTTAAACAGAGACGTAATAGAGTACACCAAAACTATACAGGCTTAAGGCTGGCTCAATTCTTTAGACCAAGCGAGAGCGTTTGATAGACTAGAACACAAATACAATTTCGCAACATTAATAGCTTTCAGATACCCACAATGGTTTAGCAACATAGAGGCAATTCCTTAAAAAACCTGCAGAATGATCGAGTATTAAACGAACAGGTAGTAACTAGTATGAGCGTAACAGGAGGTGTCCGGCAGGGTTGCCCACTTTCCCAATTACTCTTCGTTTTACCAATAAAAGCGTTCTTTAAAAAAATGTAAAAAATAACTCACACACTTAAGGCTTACAGCTACCAGAGAGCCAGACAGTTAAAGTAACGGCATACGCCGACGACGTTACTTTGTAATTAAGGGACGAAGACAGTCTAGTGCATGCACTTAATTGCTTGGAAGAGTATTCCGAGCTAGCTGGAGCGAAAATGAACTGCACGAAAAGTAAAGCCTTAAGCCTAAATTCACCAGGAAAACAAAACAGATACGGGATTGCAGTAGTCACACATGTAGAATTTCTAGGGGTATTTAGACCTCAAGCGGATTATCGCTCAAGACATGGTATCAAGCACTTAAACAACTCAGGGAGGACGTAAATGAAGCTTTGGCGTTCGACTTACCATATGCAGTCAGAAGGTACCTGGCACTAAGCGTGTTTCCAGGGAAGACATAGTGTATAGCAGGGACAGTCGCCCTCCCTCGACACAGAGCGGTCAAAATCACATCCGAAATACTTCGTGTGTTCTCGGTCGGACAAAGAAGCTTTGGTCAAAACTGAAAAACTGGGCACACAATTCGGAGGGTGGAACATCCCCCCAGTAATCAGCTTCTCTTTGACCTACGAATTGAAAAGTGTTTTTAGGGTCCTAAACCAGCAGACTGGGTATCAAGCAAGACAGCTAAGTGTATATTTTGGGGGGCACAAGCTAGGTTGTGCCTTCAGCATATTCCGAGCGTGCCTAAGACACATCAGGCGCCCCCCTTTTACACCAATGTAATAGCAACATACAAGAGACTAATCGCTCATAATTCACAAAAGGAAATAGAAGATATGAGTAATGTAGAACTGGCTCAGAAACTCGATGAGACCATCCCTGACTACCTAAATCTGAAACAAAAGAACTTCCCCTGGCGCACGCTGACCAACACAAACGTATCGGGCGAAGCTCAAGACGTAACATGTAAGTACGGTTGGTCAGTCTTGCCGAGGAAACTGTCTTGACGAGATGGGGCACAACAACCACAGACAAGTGTGTACACTGCAACAAGAGAGAGACAAATGAACACTCAATGATCCAATGCGGAGCGGCCGAAACATTTTGGCTTATACTGACCTGAGCATACAGACAACTCCGCATCCGGGACTTCCTGGAAGCAGGGGATGCCCGGACACCCTTTAGCAGCACTCATTATTATGATTGTTTTTCACACCTTGTGGATAAATAGGTATATCGCCGTGAAACATTCGTGCCCCCGACGAAACCATTGGAACCTGCTGATCCACATGCACACAAAACTAACAGAAAATCTGAAAGCAGAGCTTTTCTTCTAGGGGGAAGAAGAGTTCCTGAGAAAACGTCTTGTCCTTTTCATTGAGGTCCTAAACGGGCGAGTGCAGCTGACTTGCACTCCAACAACGCACCGGTTACATTTTGCAGAAACATGAGGGGAGGCTCGTAAAACACGCAGGCAACTCGGACAGGGAGACGTCCCTCCCACAACTGGCTACTTTACGCCTCATTCTACTGCAAAGTGTGCGTGTTCGCATGTAAGCCGCGTACCTGTGTGTTCGCAGGTGCCGTGCAATGTGTCGTGAATGTAAACTACGTGCTTTTGTTGCTACTGCCAAAGGCAGTTTAAATTGCATTCTTTAAATAGAGGTCATGAATTAGGGAACCAAAAAGTTTTGGTGCCCGCCCTCCTCCCCAAAAAAATAAAATGGGTTAAATAAGTATACGTGGTAGAGGTAACAGACCACAAACGCTTTCTAATAATCTACCTTGCAAGGTAAACCCAACATAAATGAAACATCTAGTGTAAAGGGAGCTGATTCCAGGGAGAGGGAGAGGTCCCTCCCGAGGACACCACCTGCCCTGTCGGTGCAAACCCCATGTACCAAGAAGTGTATGTCATTTGCATTTGTGTTCATACAGTGATAGTTCATGCCTCATTTCGTGGAAAGCACCTGGTTTGGTAACAGCAAGGAGCAATGTCGTCGTGGAATGTAACGGGCGGAATGAGCGTATGTACGCTGGAAAGTGCAACCACAAGTTTTGTGTACCTGCTTTTGTAACAAGAGAAATATAAAAATTTGTTATTCTTGTCATCATTCAGCCCATCAATTATCTCTAATTTTCTATCAGTCACTCCACACAAGATGCATACCGGACGACTCCAAAAACACCCTTGCAGTAGCAATTTTTAAGTTTGGTAAAAGCACCTCATCGAATTATTACCGTCCTATTTTACCGAGGTCTCTGTGCTACAAACTGCCAGAGAACATTCTCAGTCACCGTATCATGGCTCACCTCGACAAAAATAATATATTTGCACACCCGCATGTTTTCAGGAGCGAGTGATCATTCCAAACCCAGCTCGTTGAGTCAGTGAAGGGCCTTCACTGCTCATGGCATTTTACTTTCAATTGATGCTTTATCCATTGCTTATTCGAAAGGTGTTGACATTGTCTCATTAAGAGCCTCCTCCTGGAGCTCTCCTGCCTTTAACTTCACAGCCGGACAACATAATCGATCGAAGTTTGTTTAACTAACCGTTTTAACTCAGTCAAAGTCAGCAGACTTGTATCTAACCGTATCTTGTATCTAACATCATGCCGGTAAAATCCCGTCTAACTCAAGGTTCAGTACTTAGGGACTGTACTCTTCTTGACATATGTAAATGACATAGCAGATAATACTGCCTCCAATGTCCGCTACTTCGCGGATGATTCTATTGTGAATAGAGAAATAACAGGTTGGGCTGTTATAACTACGCTTCTTCTGATATACCAAGAATATCAGAAGAGCTTTGTACCATGCAAATGAAGATCTGCCCAAACATAAGCACGTAATGTTTAAATCCTCTAGGGGGTTTGGGATTAGAGAGGTCACCTAGAACGTATAGTAATGAATGGATTTGGGCTAAAAGTGTGGATTTCATTGTGGAGGCTTTTTGGGTTTTGATTTGAATTGTATTTGGGATTATTAGTTAGGGATGTGAGTTATGATTAGTTGAACCCAATTGATTCAATAAGTTATTTGCTTTATGGTTTTTTTCAAGTGCGCCCAAAATGTGTGTTTTGTCAAACGCGTCAGCGGATTTCCTGAGTTTATATCTCTGAACTGCTCAAAGACAACCTCGTTATCCGGTCACGTGCCGATAAAAACAATTCCAGAGCCTGCCAGTATAGATTTATCCGCACCAAGAATACTTCTATTAGGCCCAGTCACGTGTCTTGCCAGCTGAGAGAATGAATTTGGGAAGGTTGGTGTCGTTGGTACAAACGCGAGATTTGAAAAGAAGAGCAGTTTTTGAACTGTGCGATGAAGACAGCCGCAATGTGCACGAGCGGTTCGATGCCCAGCTAGAAGAGCTGAACCGAGGAAAGGCAGAATTAATGCGGCACCTCGAAAAAAACGAGATGAACGACGAACAGTGAACGCGCCGCACGTGGGACCGAAAGCATGCGAACCGCTGACCGTGATGAGTCACGTGAGATAGAAAGAACGGAGGTCACCGGTCGCGGTACGGCTGTGAGTAAAAGTACGCACAAAGAAAACAAGTGGTGCTTTGCAGAGCTCGCTTGAGAGATAGGCGCATTCGAAGTGCGAGGCAGTGAACTGGCCGGGCGTGGCTCAAACACAGGCCAGGTGCTTGGAGATGAGCTCACTGCGAACAAGCCAGGAGAGGACAGCTTGATGCTTTCTGGTAGCTCTAATGAATCAGTTGATCTCGAGCTTCCCGAAAGATTGATTGATTGATAAATCTTTATTTGCGAGCCTGAGGCGCAGATGTGAGGGCGCCTGCCTGGTGGAGGGCATCCTTAGTCCAGGATACCCTGGCTGCGGCTGGCTGTCCGGGCCCTCGTCACCAGGTCTTGCTGGATCCTGAGATCCGGGCTAGTCAGGCAAGCCATCCACTGCTCATAGGATGGGGTGGGGTTGGAGAGAGGTGCGGGGTTCTTTGACACTCCCATACCTGATGATATAGGGTGCCAGGAGAAGGACTGAAATTACAGGTGACGGGGTATTGAGTTGGGTAAATGGCGTGAAGAAGGGTGCTGTGGGGATATGTATTTGTCTGAAGCCTTCTCAGGGTGGTGGCTTCATCTCTGGATAGTCTTGGGTGCGGTTCCGGGTATTTTCTTCAGTCGAAACGGTAGTGGGCTAAACTTTCAGCGTCATTCGTGAGCGGGTCCATTTTGGGGGCAAAAATCGAAGTTGTTCCCTCTTCGGTAATGGCCCGGTGTATATACGCGCGGGCAGCAGCATGTGCCGCCTCATTGCCTTGGAGGAATTCATGTCCAGGTACCCAGGCGATGTGTACCTCGGGGAGTCGGGGGATGCTCTTGAGGATGTTAAGCGCAGTGTTGGAAATGCGTCCCCGTAGGTAATTACGGCAAGCTGCCTGCGAGTCTGTCAGCACTGTGATGGCGACGTCCCCCGTCGTGGCGGCTAGGGCAATTGCAACCTCCTCGGCAGCCTCTGTAGATGTGCGGACTGTGAGAGCGGTCATTTCATGCCCTGCTGCATTTGTTACACACACAGCATGGGCTGGCCGATGCGGATACGGGGACACGTCAGTGTATCGTGCAATTGGGCTGTTACCGTATTTAGCGCACATAGCTTGCACTCTAGCGATGCGTCGAGCCTTATTGTGAACCGGATCCATGTTTCTCAGAATCCGGGCTACACGAATGGCTTCTCGTACGTGCAGTGGTATTCATTCTTTGTGCTCTTGAAGGGGGGGCGTCGAAAAATTGGCCGCGTATCTGCTCCTTTCGTTGCAAATGTCGTCAAAAGACGATAGTCTTTATCGGCTTTTGCATAGTAAATGCCTCCCTTCGCTTTACCGCTCACCTCTCATGTTGTTCCTCTTGCGTCGCGCTCCTCCCAAGGTAAAGACGCCAAATGTTTGCTTAAATCATTTTCAATTTTGCGCGTTCCACTGCTCCAAACCGGGTGTCTCGATGCGAACGCTTCCGTACGGCGAAGACGCGCGTTAATCGAGGCACCCTACTTCAACGTTTATAGAACCGCGTTTCCCTACTCCACGTGCGTTGCAAGCAGAACGTGGAAACTATCTAGTGGAGCCTTGCGTAACTGTTGCCGGTTGATTTCTTAAAATGGCGCCAGAAGCTATAGTGGCACGGGCGACAGCAGGCGACGGCGGAGTGAATTCTTTTTCTGCAGTTGATCAAGTATTTAATTTCGCAAAAGTCAAGCATGTTTGAATTTTTATAAAGGAACACTGCAAATATCACTTCTGTATTGATTTATTGTCTCATATTTGCGTAATGTCTTGTTCTTCTTCAACAATGTTGACAAGTATGAACACTACACCGGACCAAGACGGGTAGATTTAGCTGTGACTACATAAGACTATTGCGCAGGCATTCTTTTGCTTTGGCCGGGTGGCTGAATCGAGTCACAGACAGACAGACGGACAGACATACAGACATACAGACAGACCAAAATTTCTGGGTTTAAGTAGCCCAAGAAAGACTATCGTCTTTAATAGCCTAACCTTCTCAGCGTGGCCCGTCCGGTCGGTGTTAGTTTTAGGCGTTCTAACTGGGAGATGTGATGCGCCTCTTGTATCTCTTCCCAGGTGTTATGGATTACTAGACGCAACAAATTCTTGATTGATGTCTTTGGATGTAGGCCTAAGGCAGTCTTGTACGCCTGGCGGAGCGAAATGTTAAGCCTTGCTCTTTCACTCGCTCTGAGGGCCAAACATGTTGTGCCGTATGCGACCCGGCGAATGAGTACGGCTTGAACAATGCGTAATGTATCAGACTCTTTCATTCCGATTCTTCGATTGGATACACGATGTATTAGGTGGATGAGTTGGGAGAGCGTTCGTTGCAGCGGTGCGATCGTATGGATACCTGAACCGTTTTTCGGAATCGTGAGACCCAAGATGCGGAGATGGGCAACATTGGGGAGTGGGTTTCCTGCAATTGTGAGCGCCGGATTCGGGATGCTTTGTTTGCGATGTTGCGCTGCCTTGGTGCAGAGAGTAAGGAGGGCCGATTTTTCCGAAGCACACTCAAGGCCCCGGGCGCTTGGATACTGCTGTGCTTCTTCGATAGCGCATTGCATGGCGTCTTGTTGCTCGCCCATGGACCCCGTATGGGTCCATAAGGTGAGGTCATCCGCGTAAAGCGCGTGCCTCAGATGTGGGATATTTTCCGACAGAGGGGGAAGGTCCTTCATAGCGATGTTAAACAGAAGCGGTGATATGACAGAGCCTTGAGGGGTGCCTTTAGGAGTGGTCTTGAATGTGGTGGAGCGGAGATATCCTATGCCGACGGTTGCAGTACGACCGGAGAGGAAAGCCGCGACATTCGTAGATTCGCTGTCCACAATCAGTCGAAGTTAGTCCCTGAAGGATGGCGCTGTGGGAGACGTTGTCGAAACCCCCTTGATATCAAGGGTGAGGATGCAACGCTTGTGTGTGCTGGTGAGCCGATCAATTATTTCTTCTTTCAGTTGCAAGAGGATATCTTGGGTAGAAAGATTTGGTCGAAAGCCGTACATTGGGGTTGGAAAATAGCCGTTGTCTTCGATATAGGGAGATAAGCGGTTTTGCACCATATGTTCAAGGAGCTTTCCCACGCAAGACGTAAGGGAGATGGGTCGTAGGTTAGTGGCAGCAAGCGGTTTTCCAGGTTTAGGTATTAGAGTGATGTCGGCATGCTTCCACTGGGGGGAGGGCAACGTGCCGGCAATCCAATGCTCGTTAATATAGTCTAGGGGAACCTCTAGCGCAGGGACGTCGAGGTTCCGGAGCAACTTATTAGGAAACTTGTCATTGTCTGGCGCGGTGTTTCTGGTTAAATGGTGAACCGCTGCTTCCATCTCCACAAGCGTGAAAGGGGCATTCATTTCAGGATTGGGAGCACCCGTGTACGGTTAGTGAGGAGGCTGGGTCTTGTCGCTCCTATATTGCCAAGGTTTCGTGATCTCCTCAAGGAGATCTTCTTCTGTGCCGTTGTAATTGTGAATAAGCCGTCTGAGCTGATGTGCCATGCCTATGTAGATTCTTTGTTCCCCATAAGAGACCGAAGCAGGTGCCATGTGCGTCGGGTGCCGAGGGTACCTTGTAACTGCGTGCCGAACTGCGACCAGTTTTGCTGGCTGAGTTGTTTGGCATACGAAGCCGCTGCTTGTGTTAGCTGGGCTATGCGAATACAAAGTTTTCGATTGGTTCGTCGTTTTTTCCAGCGTTTTATAAGCCCTCGCCGGGCTTTCTATAGGTGCAAGAGGTGTGCATCGATTGCGGGGCAGTCTTGGGACAACGGTAATTCCTTGGTAAAATTTTTAGCTACCTGCAAAATTTTTGTGGCCCATTCTTCAATCAAGTGGATAGAGCTCGCCGGTGTCTTCTCGAAAGTTCCGCCAATCGGTGAGGCGTGCAGTCTCTATTCGTTGGGGTGGGGCCTTGTGAATGGGTAGCTGTAGCTGCACGATATAATGGTCACTTCCCAACGTTTCCGTGAGGCACTCCCAGCTTGGATCTTTGAGACCATATGTAAGTGTAAGGTCCGGAGTAGTGTCTCGTGAGACACTATTACCTAAGCGAGTAGGGGTATTCGGGGTGTTACACAAGTGCACATTGTTCATTCTGATTGCGTCATAGAGTTGCTGTCCTTTTTTGTTGTCCCTATGGTAACCCCAGATTGTGTGATGCGCGTTAAAATCGCCAATTATAACCAGTCCGTGTCCTTTCGTTCTTTGTTTGACGGTCCTGAAGAGCCGGTTGATTTCGCCGAGAGGTGATGATGGAGGGCTATATATGTTGAGGATGTATAGGCGGGCTTCTGTCTTCTTTTTTGGAATGACCTCTACGAAAACGCAGACCAAGGTTGTGGAAAGGGTGTGTGCCTGCACTGTCTGGCTTGTCTGTACTAATGTCGCCGTGCGTGCGTCGGAATTTGTAAGGTACGTGGTGTATCCCCTGAGCGTTATCTGATCTGTGCCAGTTTCCTGGAGAGCGATTACAGCCGGTGAACTTGTGTTCGCAAACAGGGATAGGGAATTTTGCTTGCCGCGGTATGAACGACGATTCCATTGCGAAGTCGTCAGTGGTGTTGGGGAAGGCGCTTTAGTGTTCAGCACTGTGGAATTATTCCCAGTCATCGTCGGGTGGAGTTCCAGGTGGGTCGCTAGGGGCAGGGTGCTCGGTATTCCTTAGGGCTTTGCGCTTGACTGTTTCGTTAGCTTCCTGCCTTTTTTAGATCGCAACAATGCGGCATTCTATGTTTCGGCTAAGATCGTGAATTAATTTTTTCAAGCCTTCCAATATCTTGTAGGGTTGGGAACACGGAGGGCTGTTGCGCAGCAGGTGTTGCTTGCACAGCACTGTGCGCTGGCGCCTTCGTGATCGTTTCTATGTGAGACAGTAGCTCTTCTTTTCGTCGTTCTAGCTTCTCAGTACGTTCTGATTGCATTTCAAGTTGTTTTCTTAGTTGCGCATTCTCCTTTTCTAGTATTTTGATGCGGGGTTATCTTGCGCGGTGGCTGGCTGTGAAGACAATAGGGGGAAGTCATTGGGGGATGATTCTGGGGAGGCGACAATTGCAGACCAGCTTTGATGTTGCAAAGAAGCATGGGGTCGTTGGACGTTGACTTGCGCTGTCGTGTGAGGTGGTGGAGGACCTGCTCGCGCCTGTAACTGAAGCTGCCGCTCGTATGTCGGCTTATTCCGAGCAAGGTGCTCTCGGACGTGCAGTGGCGTTATTGAATCAGTTATTAAATCAGTTATTGCAGTGGCGTTATCGGGAATAATGAACAATCATTATTCCCAAAAGAATAATGATTGTGACCGAGGTGCCCGCCACTCCATGCGCGGGAATGGATAGTGTACCTCCCGAAGACTTTAGTTCGGGTTCTTTAGAGATGCCTATGTGTGGAGAGCGGATGAGAGTGTGGATGCATGGATGCAGCGATGGCGTAGAGTTAGAACTCCCGCCTCGCGTGCAGAAGGACCGTGGTTCGAATCCCGGTGCTGGACAATTCCCACCGGACTTTTAAAAAAAAATCCGCGTATTGATGGAATTGCACAAAGGGGCTTGGGTTGCGGCCTGACCCCGGCGACCATTGCCGGTAATGCACTCCCTCACCAGAGCAGGATTGACCACCCTGGTGTAGTAACGGCCACAACCTCCCATGAATACGCCAATCAACCCTCGGCCATCAGTCCCAGGCAGCTGCGAAGCAACTGACCACGGCGGCGGTCAGACCTGTGACGCAGAAAAGGGTGCTAAGAATCCCTGGATCCGGACAGGCCACCAATGGAATCTGAACCTGGCAACGTTTAACGCGCGAACCTTATCTAACGAAGCAAGTCTCGAGGTGTTGTTCGAGGAATTAGACGGCATTAAATGGGATGTAATGGGGCTTAGCAAGGTTAGGAGGGCAGGCGAAGCCTTTACAGTGCTGAAAAATGGGCACGTCCTATGTTACCGTGGTCTAGAGGACAGAAGAGAACTGGGAGTGGAATTTCTAGTCAATAAAATCATAGCTGGCAACATAGACGAATACTATAGCAATAACGGAAGGGCAGCAGGTCTTGTAATTAGGCTCAGTAAGAGGTACAAGCTCAAGGTGGTGCAGGGCTACGCGCCCACATCCAGCCACGACGACCAAGCAGCGGAACGCTTCTATGAAGATGTGGAGTCGGCAATGGCCAAAGTAAAAACACAGTATACCGTAGTTTTAGGGGACCTCAATTCTAAAGTAGGCAAGAATCAGGCTGGAGACAAGGCAGTTGGGAACTATGGTCTGGGCTGTAGAAATAGCAGGGGGGACCTACTAGTTGAGGCTGCAGAACGGAATAACCTACGCATAATGAATACATTCTTCTGTAAACGGGAGAGTCTGAAGTGGACCTGGAGGAGCCCGAATGGGGAGCACAAAAATGAAATAGACTTTATATTATGCGGTAACCCTAGCGTCGTGCAGGATGTGGAAGTGCTCGGAAGGGCAAGGTGTAGTGACCACCGTATGGTAAGATCTCGAATTAGGCTAGATTTGTGGAGGGACCGCAACAAGCTAGTACGAAAGAAGCCGATGAAGGAGCTAACAGTAAGACGTAAAGTAGAAGAATACAGGATCGCGCTGCAGAACCGATATTCCGCCCTTAACGAGGAAGCCGAGCTTACGACACAGGAAGCCAGCGACAACCTTACAAGCATTATCACGGAGTGTGCAGTAGAAGTCTGGGGCACTATGGCTTGACAGGATACTGGTAAACTCTCACAGGAGACGAAAGATCTAATCAGGAAACCGGACACCAAGGCAATGTCCACCGCAGCTGACAGAATAAAACTAGCCGAGCTCTCGAAGCTAATCAATAAGCGCAAGACAGCTGACATACGGAAGTATGATATGGAGAGGATCGAATACGATGTAAAGAACGAAGGTAGCGTGAAAGCAGTCAAGAGACGTCTTGGCGTGGGGAAAAATCAGATGTATGCACTTAAGGACAAGCAAGGCAATGTCATCACAAATAGGGATAAAATAGTCACAGTGGCCGAGCAGCTCTATAGGGATCTGTACAGTAGCCGGGACATACAGGATAATGCTGAACGAGACAGTAGTTCAGAGGAGATAGACATCCCACCAGTAACGACCGAAGAAGTAAGGAAGGCTTTGAAAGAAATGAAAGGAGGAAAAGCACCTGGTGAGGATCAGATAACAGCAGACCACTTGGAGGATGACGGAGAAATTGCACTTGAAAAACTGGCAAACCTGTATACGCAATGCCTAATGACCGCAATGGTACCGGAATCTTGGAAGAACGCGAACATCATCCTAATCCATAAGAAAGGCGACATGAAGGACTTGAAAAATTACAGGCCGATCAGCTTACTGTCAGTCGTCTACAAGGTATTTACCAAGGTAATCGCTAACCGAATCTCTGCAACCTTAGATTTCAGTCAACCTAAAGAACAAGCAGGATTCCCTAAAGGTTATTCAACAATGGACCATATTCACACAATCAATCAGGTGATAGAGAAGTGGGCTGAGTATACTGAACACTTACATATAGCCTTCATAGATTATGAGAAAGCATTTGACTCGGTCGAAACCCTAGCAGTCATTCAGGCATTACGGAACCAGGGGGAAGATGAGCATTATGTAAGAATACTAGAGGATATCTACAATCGGTGTACAGCTACCATCATCCTCCATAGGGAGAGCGGTAAAATACCTATAAGGAAGGTTGTCAGACAAGGACACACAATCTCTCCAATGTTATTCACAGAATGCTTACAAGAAGTATTCAGAATGTTGGATTGGGAACAGGCGGGAGTAAGGGTTAATGGAGAATACCTCAGTAACCTCAGATTTGCTGATGGCATTGCCTTGCTAAGTAACTCGGGGAACAAATTGCAAAGCATGCTTTCCGCACTGTGCGAACAGAGTAGAACCGTGGGCCTGAAAATTAATATGCATAAAACTAAAGTAATGATCAATAACCTCGGGACAGCGCAGGAGTTTGAGATAGGTTGCGAGGCAGTGGAAGTGGTAAGCGAATATATCTACTTAGGCCAAGTTGTGACCCCAGATCCCAACCATGAGGCCGAAATAATTAGAAGGATCAGAATGGGGTGGGGTGCATATGGCAGACATTCTCAGATAATGAATAGCAGCCTACCATTGTCGCTGTAGAAGAAAGTGTATGACAACTGCATCTTACCGGTACTCACCTACGGGGCAGAAACTTGGAGGCTCACTAAGAGGGTTTAACTTAAATTGAGAACGACTCAGCGGGCAATGGAGCGGAACATGATTGGTGTAACATTAAGGGACAAGAAGAGAGCGGAGTGGGTCAGGGAGCAAACTGGTGTTAAAGACATATTAGTAGAAATTAAGAAGAAATGGACGTGGGCAGGGCATATAATACGAAGGCAAGATAACCGCTTGTCATTAAGGGCAACAGAGTGGATCCCTAGAGAAGGCAAGCGCTGCAGGGGGCGGCAGAAAGATAGATGGGCAGATGAGATCAAGAAGTTTGCGGGGATAAATTGTTGGGAAAGGACCGAGGTAATTGGAGAATAATTTGAGAGGCCTTTGCCCTGCAGTGGGCATAAATAGGCTGGTAATGATGATGATGATGATGTGTGGAGCGTAGACTTATCTCTGAAGAGATCATGAAAGCTCTTTAAAAAATTGAATCGAACAGCTTGGAGCCTTAACTGGTTAACGAGGTTAGGAATACTAATCTAAGTGCGGAGTCAGCAGACCAGCAAAGACTTTACCCTGACAAACTGACGATAGTCGATCCAAAGCCACGACAAAAGAAATTTCGTAGTGGTGCCGTGAAAAATTTAACGATCCTAGCCAAGTTGGCTAGGCGAGAGTACAGCAAACAACCTCTCCAGCACGGGTGCGAACAAAGGCCGTAATCGATTTTAAACCATGAGCAGCAGAAAACCGCATGAGTGAGGCAATGGGCAGGGTAATGCACGTGAGCAAAACCGCTCGCACCAAGGAAGCCTAACTGGAAAGCGTCAGCCAGTTCACAGAGAATTAGCCATGACATAAAAACAAGCGTCTAAGCGACGAATGAGCTGTACTAAGATTCCTAGTGAGCACGGCAGGCACGGTAGCTCAGGGCAGAAAATGCTTGACGCGATAACCACTTGCAAGATAGAGGAGGCCAATGAGACGCGCCCTACTACGAAGAGAGATGTGGAATTATAAGGCTTTGGTGCGTATAGAAACCACTGATCCAGGATCGGTGTTACAAGCATGCGAGCAAGCCGAGAAAAAAAATGGCGGTCAAAACAGAGCTGATATTGAAGGGGGTTGAATGGACAATGCGGAAGATGGCAAAGATAAAGCCAAGGTCAACAAACCTCATAAAAAAAACGAAATTGACTTGTGAAGGAACAGCACCCACAATGGTGACGAAGTTGTTTGTTGTGGTGCAGCCTAAATATTGTTGTATAGTGAAAAGGCAAGCTCGCTGTATATGTATATAATGAGCACATGAGCGAGTTAGTAAAGTTCGGATTGGGAAATTGCGGTGTCTAATATTAGATAATCGACATGTTTGATTTTTATGATGTGTTAGAGCAGATTGTTTGAGTAGATTGGTCATGAAGAAAGTGATGTATTGGTGATGAAACGGCAACTTGGTGTGAACCAAGTGCGCGTATTCTGTTGACTGGAGTATACCACATGAAAGTGCTAAAAAAGTGAAAGTGATGTGTGGGGTGAAGTGTGACATTCAAAGTTGACATCGGCAGCCAAGCCACATAACACTCAGAGCTGGCGTAATTGTCGTATGTCAAACACCCCATAAAACGAAAAAATTATAAAGAAACGGAAACTTCAAGTGCGCACCAGGAATGCAACGATGATAGAACGCCATGCCGAAGCACCGATGCATCATGGTCTAATATGGAAGCGCACTGGTCAGCCAATGAGAGAACGCCGTGCAGGAGGCAGGCGGCTTGATGAAGATATATGTATGCCAGGTCACCAGCTATGCCTACGAAGCATGGGAAGAAGCAGGCCAATTGCGCATCGGCTGCGGCATCCTAGGTGCACCACACACCTGTCTTCGTGGCATCACTAGCGGCGGTCGGGAACCTGCTGCCAACTTCTACGCACCGTCGACCTTCGTTATATAAACATAGATATAAGCATGTATACATTCATAACTACACAGCACAACACCGCTGTACGGCTCGATACGTTCTGCGGTTTAAACAATTATAACATTTTGTAAAGCTAAAACTAGTATTTTACTATAAAAGCACTGCTAAGGCACACATTTATGCTTTCTCGAATACTTCCTGTGTATAAGGTTGGAAGTGCTGTCTTTTCTACTATAACTTTTAATGTATTCCGAGCATACTGTCTACAGATTACGTGAGAAAAAAAGCGACTTATTTCAGCGCTTACAATTTGAACGGCCCGCAATTGTACATGGCGTTTCACCAACTCCAAATGTTTTATTTTCAACATTTACACTGCATTTTAGATGGGTAATTCAAATCGAGGGCATTGGGAGTATTTTAAGTGCTAAAAGGTACGGTAGCCATTGTTCATGGCAAACAATGGCTACCGTACCAATGGCAAACATGGCAAACGGTAAAAAATGGTCTCAGCTTTAAATAGAAAATACATTGGGTTCATGCAGGATTTGACGCCCCTTCCTCGGTGCAACTGCAAAGTGAGTTAACAATAGCGCTAACTAGGCACCCTACCAGGACCGAACAACAATACCTTTATGCGTTGGCCGCGGCGTTTGCAGGTGCCGACACGTGATTACAATGGGCGCATTGGCAAAAGAGCGCTGACTGTATCAAATTTCTAGCTTTAACAGCGGTCAGTTACTTGGTTGGAGTAGTTCACGTCAAAATGTGAAATAAAAGTTGCAGGTGACATCTACGTTTTGGTGCTAAGATGTAAGATGTAAGCGAGGGAGCGTTTTCGAACGCAGTTGCCGAATTTATGGCCTACGCGTAACAAGCACAGAAGGTCAGCGAAGAGCGAAAGACTGGCCGCGAGCGTTTTTAATCTTTTTGGCCCAGGAGAAACAGACACTGCGCTTCTGCGGCTTAAGATGTCATTGCAAAATGTTGCGGCTGCGAAATGGATTGTTGGTCAGTATGAGCGAGAAGGTGTTGGTGTCTGTGGGTGATGGTGCTTATTCTCTGATGCTTATGCCAGACGGAACATTTTTGCTTGTTGCGAAGACAGAGAAATAGAGAGAGATTGTGTGCGTATGAATATCTCTGTTACAGAAAAAAACAGTTCAGCTTTAGAAAATGGGGTAAAGGGATGGTAGGGATCTCAAGGGTTATGCCTTAAGTCTACGGCGCAGAGGCAGCAGCTCCTTCCCTTGCGCTCTCATCAGCTAGGTCTGATATTGAGGTAACGAACTGATAAAAGCTACCTCCAATATCTTGGTAGAAGTGGAATATTTAATCTTGAAGTTGTTCTCCATTGAGCATACCCTTGGACATAGCTAGGTTGCATGGAAGAAGATGCACGTTTATCTGATTATGCAGAGGTAAGTTATTCTGTTATGCTCCATTCATTTTAAGGTTGTTGCGTTGGTATATACTCCACAGAATTTACGATTCATCGGCATTGAGACACCCTCGTACCAAGGGAAATCTTGTGTTACTAGGCGTAGGATGAGCGGACATTCTTGGCGTTTTTCTTGGAGGCAGCGTGGTCGTTATGGTCGCAAGAAGCACGGTATGCGAGTACCCGTGCCTCTTGGTCGGTGCTTGTTTTCTTCCAGGAACTTGTGTGCGGGCGTTTCTTACAGAAGCGATTAGGTATACTACCGGCAGGAAACAGGCAGAATAACTAAAACTGTATTAATCTTAGCGCTTTTATTTGACACTTCACTTGTCGGAATATGCAAAGAATGTCCCCAACTTCTGTTTTTGTGGTTCCTGTAGGCGCAAGGGCCAGGCAATCACAAAGATAACCTCAGTAGTCAACTACGACAACTGCCGCCTCGTACGTTCGTACGTACTGGAATCGGAATATACTCTGGCGTCATTAGTTTGGAACTTTCTCAAATGAACTTGATCCTTCCGTGTGCCCCTTTTTGTGTACCTTTGGATGCCAATTTTTGGTAGCACAGATTTTTTATGCGGAGTCGCTGAATCGATGTCTTGTCTATCAAGTTATGTGTTCTATTCGATGGCCTTTTCCGATTTTGATTTCGCAGCCGCGCACTTGGTGCTAAGAGAGTGGTTTCTCCGTTTTGTTCATGAGTGTTATGAAGACACAAAATGGGGGCCTATTAATCATCATTTTAAACACCAAATTTAGGTCGAATGCCGGACGAAGGCCTCTCCCAGTAACATTCCCCGCTCTTGTCCCACGCTACACGATTCCTATATTTGCCTCCTAATGTTGCCATTTCTTCCCTCTATCGACTTGATGGCCTTCCACTTCTCCCAGACCCATCTTCGGCTTTACACTCGGCTACCCTGGTGGATCAGGGTGTCTATTTGTCTCATTGTCAAAATTGCACGGTTAGGACTCTTCTATGTGGTGTCCTGATGATGGTGTTTTTTTTTTCTTCGGTGCGGGAAAAATTGTGGTACAGTATGGTCTCCAATATCCAGCTGATGATCACTGGCTGAATGTGTGTTACCGCTTTTGCTTCTTTCCTTCCTGACTTCTTTTGGTTAGGCGTGTTATAATGTGGGTAACTAGTTACAGATTTTCTCTTTTTTGGTGACTGTGAGTTTGGCTCTGCAAATTTGCTCTAGAGCACTCCGAGCACCCTTACGTGACATACCCTCAATAGTGAAATTACCCTAAAATAGGTAAGAGGACATCCGTACCTATTTTATGGTGATTTTCAACTTGGCCGTGTAGCGCCCCCCATTGTTTTCCAAACGGAGCTTGCAGTGGAGAAGGAAGCACAGGAATGTGCAACGTAGTTTGAAATTTTGTGTGATTAGACCTTTCAGGTTTATTTGAGTTCCTTTCTACTCATCATCAAGCGCTTCCGTTAGCTCTATGAGGCTGGCGTTAATCCTTCTGCCCCCTGTTTTAGTTAGGTTAACCACAGCTGGTCCCGACCTCAGTTCTGGTGAAAACCCGCCGGGATGTCCCAGTGGGTAACGCATGGCGCTCCTGAGACCAAGGACGTTTCTTCGATTCCCTGCCCCGGTTGCTGTCTTCCTGGTGGAAGCATAAAAATGAAACGCCCATGTGTAGACAAATCGTCACGCCTTATAAATCGCCAGCATGTCGGAATTATGCGGCGGGAAACTTCCGCTAAAGCGTGAATCGTGGTCCAGGTATAACTTCCGCTCACGAATTACCGCAATTTTATGTTTATCTTCCTGGGGAAACAGGCTTTGATCTGATGGCGTCAGTTGCGGGCATGGCCGGTGACCATGTTTGTAGAGTATGCTACCACCGACTTGGAACAAACTTCACTACGCAGACACGGCAACTGCTGGAAATAGGTGTCCTTTCTTTCGTCTTCACCGTACCATCATTTTCCTCGTTTCACCTCTTTAGTTGCAATGATTTAGGAGAGCCCTCTAACCTTGCTGCTTCAGTCGTCGCTTCCGGCAGGCAGCGATGACGTATTTCCGCGGACATTTAATCAGCACGGCTGATAGGGGACGGCTTGCACCCACGGGGAAATCGAATAATGAACTTAACAACTTTACAGTGTTAAAATACAAATACGCCATCAACGTGTAGCAGGAAAGAAAGTGTGCCTGTTGCTAGATTTTGCGTTCACAAAACAAAACCACACAAAAGTCGCGAAATCTATCTTTTTAAATTGTCCACTGCCAATACTCTTCAAAAGGCAGACTTTATGTTTGTGGTGGAGAACCTATGCTCTGCATTTTTATCAGTATTACCTTATTGAGAACAATATATTGGTCGCGCTCCACTGGGATTTCCCGTTTGTTGAGGAGGCGCTAGATTAAAGTTCAACTGCAAGGCACCTAATGTGTGGCAGTATCAGCGCATTGCATGGCTCGTTATTGCCAGAAAAGCGGGCGATGTAGTGTGTACTGATCTCATTCTATACATTGTATCAATACAAGCATCAGCATGTTTCCTCTAAACTGTACAAACACTTTTTACAAGAAATTCCGGGTTTTCGAGCACCCATTCTCCAAGCAACTTGCACAGCACAATATTCACACGAAGCGCAGAGAAGGTCGATCAATCGAGCATGTGGCTACGGTGCGATATTGCCGTCGCTTACACAAAACGATATTCTACGACAATTTATGGTAAGGGAAGAGGAAAAGGCGTGATTGTTGCGCGTTCCTCTGTATCTGCTAGCGCGGTCCAGCCTCGCTGCTTCATATTACGCAATACACTGTTCTGTTGCATTTTCGCGCCCTATCATTTTCTGATAGAAATGCTAGGTATTCAGTGTTCCACCTCCTTTATGTACGTAAGCCCTCAATAGCACTGGACACACTGCTACCAACGTCAGCCGGTTAACACTCACTTGCATCAGAGTATGCTTGGGGCGCCATTGCTCGTGATTATCATTCAAGGCAGATTCCCCGATGCCGGCTTTGTTCATCGCAAGCTGAGCAGAAAAAGATTTTTAACCGAAGACACCGGGTAAAACACTTCGCTCAAGGATTCCTTGTCCTCCTCTGACGCGTAGCCGCCGTGTCATGTTTTCTGAATATTTGCTGCCGGCTACTTTCGTCCATATTGAATATTTTCCCAAGTTGCTGACGTAACGTACAATATATCCTCGGTGGCATCCACGTCTTCGTGTAAAGCCTCTCTTCTGGACACCGCATGGACACCCTACACCCAAACACTATAGCAGCCTGATGACCATTGTTCCAACGAAGGATAACGGAATAGGGCACCAAAAATATCGACTTACAAACTTTTTTTTGTGCGACGACTTGCCTGAGTTTACATAAAAGGAGGTTCCACGATGATATCTGGTAGACGATAAGGAAGAGGCGGTATTGTCGCTTATTCTTGTGCGAGTGCTAGCTACGCCCAGCCATTCATCTTGTAAATACGGCCAATACATTTTCCTATGGTATTCTCGCCACCTAACAATATTGACAAGGAATTTGGAAATCGTGGCTTGCATGCTCTAAAGGATCACTTTTCTCAATGTAACCGTGGCTAAATGGGCACAACTGCTTGCCAAATCTTTCGTATCCGGGGAACAGTCTTCTTCTGTTGGTTTCAATGGCTTCACGAATATGATGGCGCGAACGTAAAACAAATGCCGCAGCATGAACAGCTGCTCCAACATCATCCACTCATGGCGCTTTCACGCAATTAGCAATTTTGTTATCTCCACTTAAACGAAAGCCGAATGACGGGTGGCGAAAATCTGGGTTGCTTGCTTTCATTCATTATTTGGTGTCGTACGGGTAGTAAAAATGATTTGAGGAGGTACACAGAGGTAGATCGTTAAAAAGGAGCATGGTGTACTTGTAATTGCTCCTTTTTACCTATAAAAATCAAGTCACATTTGGTTATTACGGGATAGGAAAAGCACAGCAAAAAATACTAAAAGGAAAATGTCGTTAAAATGCGTAATCTAAGAATTGGGATAACATTGGCGTATGTCAAAGACGTGCTTGTAACAATGCCATGAAATCTGGAAGAAATTACATAATGAAACTACAACCAATCCCACTGAGAACAATGATTTTGAGTGTAGGGTTCAAAGACCAAGATTCATCATGAATTGTCTGAACGTCCAACGCATTTAAAATGCGTAATCTAAGAATTGGGATAACATTGGCGTATGTCAAAGACGTGCTTGTAACAATGCCATGAAATCTGGAAGAAATTACATAATGAAACTACAACCAATCCCACTGAGAACAATGATTTTGAGTGTAGGGTTCAAAGACCAAGATTCATCATGAATTGTCTGAACGCCCAACGACAAAGCACATGCCAGATAATTCTTTTCTCGGTTGCAGAGTAGAAAATGGGTTGCGGCGTCCACGTTTACAAATAACAAAACGGAAACACAGAATCAATGACCCGCAAGATTTACGGGATCACATAACCCAAACGCTTTTAAAAAATACAATGGGAAGAAGGAAGGAAAGAAGTAAACCTTATTTTCCTGAGCGCCCTTAGTCCAGGGCACCGTAAGGGGAAGAGGAACCACCGTACAATTGATCTGCAGTGACATTAGTAAGAATTTCAATATGCGTACGAGATTCTGCCTTCTATTCAGGCAAGTCTCACCAGTCTCAAAAAAACACACAAAAATTAAAGGCATTTTTGAACAGGTACATAGCGCAGTAGAACCTCAATTCTGCGACCTTATCTGAGCATAAAAAAGCGCTGTACATTGCGGGTGTGGTCTCAGGCAGCTGAGAACTGTTTGGCCTAATTTAAGCCAATTTACTTTGAGCAGTGATTTTCTATTCGGCCTTTTTCGGGCAGACGTGTTCGCCCTGTGTCCACATGTGGCCTTTTGGCCGCATACGGCCAGTCGACCAGCCTACGTTCACACTGCCGGGCTCCAGCTGTAGGGATCTGTCCATTACACAGCCACTCGTGTGCGGCTGAATTACGGCCACTGGAGGTCAGCAGAGCTACGGTTTCGGACTTTGTAGAATTATTTTAAATGCAGAGCATTTCAGTAACTCACGATGTCACCCGCGTTGACGTCCGTCGTAGTCCGCACCGGCGTTGTAAGCACCCCTCTCCCTACACTATATAAAAAAAATACTATCCGGCGCCTGGTTTCGATCCCTCGACCCTGCGGCCAGAACGCAATGTACATGGTGCCCTACCCACTGCGCCACAATGCCGACATAGCATGGGAGGCTAGGAGCGCGCCTTATATCCTTGACTCATTCAAACTACGTCAAGAAGCTGCTGATACAACGCATTCACTACCACCAACTCCCCAAACACTAAACGTTAACGCAATACACCCACCCCCTATGCGACGCATTTACTCTAGTCCCCCTCGCGGGGAGATGGGACCAATTACGATGGCAACGCCGGCACGTGCGGGGAGAAAAGAACAAAGAGAACAGAACTCCCGTTGGCGCAGTTTCAGGCAGGTGGCGCGCGAGCACTGCGAAGGCGGGAATTTTGAATTGCATGGGGTGGTAGCAGTAAGCGGATAACGGCGGTACAGGCCACTATGGCGAATCACTGCTCTGCATTTCCGACAGCTTTCACATTGAGTGGAACGGCTTTTTCCGTTTGAGAGCTCCGATCCCTCACAACGCCAATGCGGCGCACTGCAGTTCCCAGAAACTAACTTTGGTCCGAGCTGAAGACAGACTCGGTGCACCCGCGTTCGATGGCCTCCGCACATAGCCTTTCACTAACGGCTAGAAGCACAGCGGGGGGTAAGGGGGGGCGGGGGGGGGTGTAATACACACTTGTTACCCAGGCAGCACAGGACTGTTCGGCCTAAAACAGGCCGGTGTACTTTGGCCGGTGATTTTCTCTCCGGCCGTTTTCCGGCAGCCATGTTCGGCCCATGTCCAAATGTGGGCCTTTTGGCCGTATACGGCCGTACTCCCATGGCTGTCCAACGGCCAGTGTCCGTCGGCCAGTCGACCGGCTTACGGTCATACGGCCAGATTCCAGCCGTAGGGCTCCGGCCATTCCAAAGCCACCCGTGTACGGCCGAAGTACGGCCGCCGGAGGACAGCCGAGATGCGGTCGTCGGACTCCAGCCGGACTAAAGTTACCGGAAATACGACCGTGCTACGGGCATTGGAGTTCAGCCACAGTACGTTAACTGTACTGAGGCCGGTCACTGCATGTCGCGCAAGCAGATGACTTATTCGCCCAGTGCAGACGCCGCACAAACCCAGCATTTTGGATCCAATGCAGCCACATCAAAGTGAGGTCGCGCGCAACCACCAGCCGTCAAGCTTTCAGCGCAGCCTTGCTTAATTACCAGCCTGAGTTGACAGCACAATTCATTTATTAAACAGTGCTCACAAATTGTCGTTCCTTTAATTGCTGTGCCTCTTTTACTGCCGAACACAGAAAATATTCATTTCTTTGTAGAGCTTGAATAGATGTTATGTCCAGGTCCTGATATCCTCTGTGGGGCGGCTTACGTGTAATAAACGGGGAAAGAGGAAGGGGGGGGGGCGGCAGAGGGCGCATACTTTAGTGGGTTGAATTTCAGAGAGATAAATTGCGCCGCTTTTAGCCAATTTCTTTTAGGGCAATATTCCGGAACACTTTCATGCTATGACTACATTAACTATTTTTATAACAGTTCCTTGACCAATTTTGATGTATATAAAACCGGCGTGAATGCCTTTACGAAGCGTTTTGGTTCTCAACAAAACACTCAGGAGCATTTAATATAACTCCTTCACAAAAAAGTATGTCCAGTTTTTGCCCATTTTTCTTGCAAAGACATTTTCTACTCAATCAACTTTTTTGATGATCTTGCGCAGGGCTGATCCTAAGAAGGAGCGAACAGGTACATTCATTTTCAATCTATTTTAATGTTGTTTTCATGAGTATACGTCCACACCACTTAATAGTCCAAAAGAACTTAATTTTCTTCTAATGTCATACTACGTTCAAAAAATTCTAGACGCGTTGCGAATGACGCCCTGCTTCAGGTGGCTGCAGTTGTATCCCTCTGTGTTCGCGCAAGGAAAGGCGTAAAATTAGAGTTACGTAATTTGTTTCAAACCAAT
The DNA here is from genome assembly GCF_048455015.1 of Haemaphysalis longicornis. Taxonomy (NCBI): domain Eukaryota; kingdom Metazoa; phylum Arthropoda; class Arachnida; order Ixodida; family Ixodidae; genus Haemaphysalis; species Haemaphysalis longicornis. The sequence goes on from NW_027526445.1 coordinate 65,243,515, forward strand.
AACATAGCAATGGTAGCGTGCATACAGGAAACCTTGCATACTGCAACGAATAGGGCAATAATTATTTTATTGGTCAAGGTTGAATGCGTAAGATTGTCAACCCGTCGGAGGCAAACTTGCGCCTCCGGAAGTTTATTTATTTATTTATTTATTTATTTATTTATTTATTTTTATTCATTTATTTATTCATTGTTTATTTATTTATTTATTTATTTATTTGATGCCTGCTTGCGTTTGCATGCATTACAGAAGGGAGATACATAACACTAAGCATTAAATATGAGACAAAATAACAAAATAATTCTACAAAGCGCGCTGAAAATTCGTCAATATAAACAGTTAATGCAATAATACGTGGAAGATAATTACACTGCAGTATTGATGTAAATTAAAATGAATCGCGCAAGGCGTCATCTTTAAAGGAAAGTTAATAATTTGCTTTAAGCTAGCGGTCCCACTTTGCGATATGTAGAATGGCGCTCGGACATACTTCTCCCCTTCTACTCCAGTTTTCGAATGATAGATATTACGAAAAAAGTTCAACCTGTGGTTTCGTCTTTGATCTTTCACGTCCTGCCATTTCAGTTTACTTTTACTTTCTCTCATGCTAAGTTGAGCGTTCCAATTACCTAATACGAATCCAACTGACATATTCTCTATGTTTTTGAGCGTATCAACCAGCTCTTTGGTGTAGGGATTCACGAAAACACATGCGTACTCCAAGATTGAGCGCACATGAGTGAAATACGGTTGTCCTTTTCAGTTAGATGGAGGTTCACTGAATTTCGTCTCAGAAAGCCAAAAACATATGCAGCCGTAACTTTTATGGTGTGAACCTGCCTATTTAACCTCTAACCACTCCCTAAATAAACTCCTAGGTATTTATATTTCTCGGCCGGTGTCACAGCAGCATAATTTAAGGTATACGTATTCAATTGGAATGAAGGTTTTCTTGTAAAGGTGCCGTTAACTGCCTGTTTAACATCCAAAAACCTTTCTGAATCAGCACACCAGGAGGTTATTAAATTCGAATAAAGCTGCAGGTATACGGAATCACGTTCATTCGCTATAGTCCGGTAAACTACACAGTACTTTTGAACAAAGCGATAGGGCCAATAGTAATAACAATGGAAAAACCGATTGATTCAGTTCATAGGATGAAATGTACTACGCAGAAGGTGATATGGAACACCATCATTTGTTTTTTGCAGTCCAAGAATATACAGTCAACCACTTTCAGCTTATCTATTGCAAGAGCCAAATCGTGCGTGAACTCAACAATCTGCGTTGAGCAAGAAAATCCTGACAATATTCGTGTTTGCTAGGATGTTGGCGATTATGTTTAACCAAATGAGTCATATCCCAAGAGTAGCTAAGCTCACCTTCAAACATCGGAACTAAATTAACAGCTAGGCTTCGTCAGTGATCAAGGCTCAATTGTTATCGCAAATATAAAATAATTTTTTTCCTACATAGGCAGTCGTAAAATCCTATGAAGAAACATAGTGCAGGGCAATGAAGTTGATCCAAACTATGCACGAGCGAGTCTCTTCTGCGTTTATCACCAACAACATCGTGCAACATTGCTTGTCGCAGTTTATTGTAAGCAGAATAACTTGCGCTTTTGCTCGCACTTGCCTTTCTTTGGTGGGGAGTCCTTGACATGGTGGCGGTTTAGCTCCTGCGTGGTGGCCGCTTGCTCGACGCCTTTGAAGCCAAGTTATTTTGGTGAACCATCTCCATCTCGAATCGGACATCTCTGCCGGGTCGATGTATCCAATGGTCTCCATTTCTTGAGGGGGCGAATAGCCTCGAGCTGATGCGTCGACAAAGCCGGCGGCAGAGGCGTAGTAGCGGCGATGACTGGCGAAGTTTAGCTCACACGTCGGTGTGGCACAGTCTTCTTGTGGCAATAAATGACATTCCGATGGCCTAAAAGGTTCCCTGCTAATGTCCAGTGAGTTCTTGCACCTTGCCCGTTTACCGAGAACACTCATTACTGTTTGACAAACGATGTTCGTTCATTTAAAACGTAGAAACACGGAGCGGATGAAAAACGCGTCCCCGTAGTTCGGGTCCCTAACGGCTGTTTCTCCCCCCAGGAAAAAACCGGTCGGTCTCGTTCTAAACACGTCTGTGCATGAATTCTCGGCGCCCAGGCGCGTGCCGTTGTTCGGCTGTATGCCGTTTGCCGAAAAAATGACGTATAACCAGATACCTTACGTAGGCCGGTCTCCTCTTGAACACCGGTTGCCAAATATTCTGTGGCCATTCGCTTGCCGTAATTCGGTCGAGGACAGCTAACCGAATGAAAAACGTATATTCTGGGGCCGTACGTCGGCCGGTATCCTTCATAACACTGGTTGCCCGAAGAAAACGAATATTCTACCGCCCGACGCGCGGTTCACCGTTGAAACAACGAATGCACGGCTGCCGCGCTACGGCCGGTCTCCTATCGAACACCAACTGCCGCAAGAATACGTATATTCTGTGGCTGGTCGCTTGCCGTGCTTCGGCCGATTACCGCTTCCCGAAGACAAAACGGATGCCCTAAGGCCGTACTTCGGCCGCTCTCTTTCTCAACATCGGCAGCCGTAAGAGAACTGAATATCTGGCAGCCGGTTAGCTGCCGTTGTGCGTCCGGACACCGGAGGACGGAAAAATACCGAAGCGCGGGTTTTCGAATGTTGGCCGTTCAACGCATGATCAGTGGCTGCCAGAACATGGATGCTGGCCGGACATGCCAGAAAATGGCTATAGACGGGCCGGTCTTGGGGCACACTTTCTGTGCGGCCTGGGTATTTGGTCTCATGTTTGATGCTTAGTGTTATGTATCTCCCTGCTGTAATGCATGCAAGGGCAAGCAGGTATTATATAAATAAATAAATAACTGAACAAATCAATAAATAAACAAACAAATAAAAAATACATAAATACATAAGTAAATAACTAAATAAATAAATAAATAAATAAATAAATAAACTTGCGGAGCCGCAAGTTCGCCTCCGACGGGTTGAGAACCCTACGCATTCAAACTTGACCAATGAAATATTTATTGCTTTATTCGTTGCAGTATGCAAGGTTTGCTGTATGAATACTACAATTGCTAAGTTATTTGTTTGAAAAAAAATATTGTTACGTGGTGGCAGGACACACATGAGAGGAACGATGGGATGGGATAAAGCGATCTATTTACATAATGTACGTAGCGGCCATGACAGCGCGCGCTGCGACCCAGCTACTTCTTCATCATCCTCGTCGTCTTATTTGATGAGCCATGGCAGTATGGGGTATTGGCCGCCTAGGTGTTCCGTGACACAACCCCCCCGGTCGAGGGCGACCGTCCCGGTCGAAGCTGCAACGCGTTGACGATGGTGACGCAGATGAGGAATGTGGGAACACGCATGCCAGGCAACAGGCCGCACGCAGCTTCGTCGTCGTCGCAGATGCTTGTTCGTGCCGCCACATGCGGCTGCTGTCTTCATGGTCTTTGATGGCGAAACATGCCCGTTTCCTCGAAGGTGTCGAGGTCGCAGTAGCATGATGAACGCAGTGAAGGTGAACGATGTGATGAGAATATACAGTGAAGCTCTTGCCACCACGGATGTCAGGGATGGGTTCGGTGAGCTGCGGCCCACAGCAGCGACGCCCACAAAGGAATCACGAACCGGTGAGGGCTTGCTACCACGTCGGACCACAGGGCTGGGGACACGTCGTCGTCGTCGTCAGGTCAAACGTCGTCGTCGGATCGGCTCGTCACGGGCTGGGGACACGGGGCGGGGGGACGTCGTCGAGTTCTTGTAGCGGTGGGGCTGGGGCTGCCCGACGCGGTTCACGCACCCTCGATGATTCCAGTGATGCCGATGAGGAGCGAAGCTGGACCCACGACGGGGATGACGACCCGCACTCTCCACCAAATGTTACGTGGTGGCAGGACACACATGAGAGGAACGATGGGATGGGATAAAGCGATCTATTTACATAATGTACGTAGCGGCCATGACAGCGCGCGCTGCGACCCAGCTACTTCTTCATCATCCTCGTCGTCTTATTTGATGAGCCATGGCAGTATGGGGTATTGGCCGCCTAGGTGTTCCGTGACAATATGAAACTCTTGTCTTACGCCTTTCCTTGCGTGAACACAGAGGGATACAACTGCAGCCATCTGAAGAAGGGCGTCACTCACAACACGTCTAGACTTTTCTTAACCTGGTACGAGTTCAGAGGAAAATTTAGTTCTTTTGGACTATTATGGAGTGTGCACGTAACTCATCAAAACAACATAAAAGGTATATTAAAACTGAAAGTACTTTTTTTATCTCTTCTAGGATCAGCCCTGTGAAAGATCATCAGAAAAGTTGATCGAGTAGAAAATTTCTTTGCAAAAAATATGGGCAAATGCTGGACATACTTTTTGTGTGAAGTAAATTATATTGAATGCTGCTGAGTGTTTTGTGGAGTACCGAACCACTTCGTAAAGGCATTCCTACTGGTTTTATATACAAAAAACTGGTCAAGCAGCTGTTGTAAAAATAGTTAATGTAGTCAGAGCATGAAAGTATTGTCTTAGCACAAATTGCTTAAAAGCGGCACTTTCATCTTTGTGAAATTGAACCCACTAAAGTATGCGCCTTCCGCTGCCCCCCCCCCCCCCCCCATCCTTCCTTGTTTATTACAGGTAAGCCGCCCCACAGAAGATATGAGGACCTGGACAATACATCTATTCCAGCTCTGCAAAGAAATGAATATTTGCAGTATTCGACAGTAAAAGAGGCACAGCATATAAAGGAACGACCATTTGTGAGCACTGTTGAATAAGTTAATTTTGGTGTAAGCTGACGCTGATAAGTAAGTCAGGCTGCGCTGAAGGCTGGATGGCTGGTGGTTGCCCGCGGGCTCACTTTGATGTGGGTGCAGTGGACCCAAAATGGTGGGTTTGTGCTGCTGGAAAGCGCAATTGAGTCATCTGCTTCCGCTGCATGCAGTGGTCGTCCACCGGCCTCAGTACAGTTAACGAACTGTGGCTGAACTACAATGCCCGTAGCACAGCCGAATTTCCAGCAGCTTTAGTCCGGCTGGAGTTCGACGACCGCATCTCGGCTGTCCTCCGGTGGCTGTACTTCGGCCGCACACGGGTGACTTTGGGATGGCCGGAGCCCTACAGCTGGAATCTGGCCGTATGAACGTAAGCCGATCGACTGGCCGACGACATTGGCCGTTGGACAGTGATGGGAGTTTGGCCGTATACGGCCAAAAGGCCCACATTTGGACACGGGCCGAACATGGTTGCCCGAGGAGGGCCGGGCAGTAAATCACCGGCCAAAGTACACCTGCTTGAGTAAGGCCGAACAGTCCTGTGCTGCCTCGGTGGTAGTCTTGCAGTTATTTTCACTGTGCGAAACAGAGTTCGTATATATAGAAGTAGCGAAACTCCCCATCTGCCCATTGCACGAAAAAAATCCCGCCATCTCCACGAAGTGAATGATATGAGTTGGGTGAAGCAACAATCCTTTTCGGCAAAAATGTGAAACATTCGCCTACACATCACATGGACTTGACACGTTTGTATAGGGCGATTGTATATACACTTATATACTTGATGTTTATTATTTACATATCGATGCAATTATATACACACAAGATGTAATCATTAACATATCGATGAAATTACATACCAGGATTACAATACTGATCACAAAGCTGTGGGACGCGTTTTCCTTTGAAGATTACAATTTCGTGGTCGGCGAAGTACGTGGTGAGAGGATCTTGGATGAGAGGTTGTAGTTGGAAGTTCGAGAAGGCAATTTCGGTACAGGTCCTCCTGTGGTGCTGGAACGCTTGTGGTCGTACGAACTGCACCAAAGACCGTAAAGAGACATTATGTGGAAGTCTAGCAAGCTGTCGTCAACCGCCATGATGTCCACGTTGAAGCGTCAAAAGAGCACCAATGGACCGCGTTTGAATTCGGTTCTGTACCGATGCATTGCCTTCTCGAGGTAACGAGCGCGTGCGCCCGAGTATGCAGTGGAGCAGCGGAGACGGAGGAGTACAGGTGTGTGCCTCGCCGCCGTGAGCGGAGGCGGGCCATCTAGCGGGCGACCTATGAACTATTGACAGCTGCGCCTCTAGCGGTCGCCTCCAGAACTAGTGGACACGGCGACGGTGCAGCGATAGACTTCCCCCAGCAAGAGCAGCTCCGCCCATAAAAGCAGCCCTGCGACTGGCCACTGTACTCGATTTGGCTACGTGTTGGTGACAAATTCAGCAAAACAACGCCCTTCGCTGTTCGACTGCTGTGTGGCGCGGCACGACTCTTCGAGAAGCAGCACTCGACGATAACGGCGAAAGGTGGTATTTGGAGGTTTGGAAAAACTTTTTGTTCCAAGAGAGCCCAATGCGCTCACCATCCAGGAGTTTTATATGCGTTCGAAGTTATAGTAGGCAAAAATTGCGACCGTGTTGTAAGCGATATGCGCATTCGTTTTGCAATGTAGTCTGCAGTGCATCATCTGCTGTATTTCGGTGGCAAAAATGAATTCTCTATTCCCTTCTACAGCTTTATGCATCCTTCAAAGGTTTATTTAGAGCCACTTGATTACCAACTGAATTAGTCTTGGCATACGCTGTGCATTAAGCAAAGAGACAACTGCAGATGTAGTACGTCAGTAGGGACCTGTGATATTACCGGAGTGTCCGCGCAAGCGCCAACTGTTTCAGGCACTTGCGCAGACGCCAAAATTATCGCAACATCAAAATACATCAGTGTAAATAAAGCAATGAGTGTCTTTCGAACGCACAAAAATAAAAAATCTATGACCCAAAAAGTAAACCATAACGTCAGGTTGTCAGTTTGCATAATTACCAACCTTTCTTTTTTTAGATTGCGCGTATGGTGACCGCGGTTGTGCCGCCGCCCTAAGCAGGATTCGAGGTGTAAGAATCCAGGTGGGCCGTTTATTTTTTCTTCTTTTTTCTTTTCTTTTCTTTTCTTCCTTCTTGTTCTTTTTGAGGAGTAATTTTAGTTGCCTAGTTCAAGCAGCCCTGGTGTGAATTGGCTACCCACCGCTTGAAATTATAAATCATTGCAAAATATTCGCCTTTGTTCTTGCTTTATTTTTGCCACGCTGCGTAAATGGATTTATTATCCTGTGAGGCGCTCCCTGTGAAACCTCCTGAGACCCAGCAGAAGTTCCGGTTTGTGAGATTTGCTGAAACTTCAAACAACGACTGGTCGCAGCAGTTGGTATATTTGCATGCAGTTTTGTGGTATCATACATTGCTAGAGCCTGGCACAACGTCGAAAATTTTCGACATCTGGGGTTAAGGCCTCTGTTTAGGTAGACGCCACTGGAACAGTGATGAAGAGCAATTGTTTAATTTCGTAGCAAAAAGACTACCCCAAGATTAGAAACTATAAAATATTTATTGGCAACACCGTAGAGGCAAAACAGTAAAGAGAAAGTTGTTGATGCAAAAGCAGCTTCTAACTTTGCTCCGGTGTTTCAAGAAGCGCTCTGTGGTTGAATTTCATTGTCACCGAAATCCCTCATTCAATTCCTGAAAAAAATAGACAAAAAATCTACTTCTCCATGCACTATCTGAAGATTACTTCGAGTGTCTTCCTGCTTCGTCAATACACTAAAAAAAGTTTCCATGCCGTGAAAAAATTGTTTATATTGAATATCCTTTGCACTTTCCAGTAGCACCATTGTGGATGTGGTCAAGCCTTGATATGTGAAGAGGTCTTGTGCTAGCTTGTTAATCTCCCGCTGGGTATGCGCTGTTCACCACAATCATCATGAAAGCACCCCTGCCATTAAAGTTATCATCCCCGCTAAGGGCAGCCATGGCTTCGGTCTCGCTTATCTCGTTCTTCCGTTAATATTTTCGGGTGCCAAAACCCGGGAGGATGACCGCACACGACGAAGGAGACCACTGACGTCACCTCCGGCTTGAGGTACCCAGAACCACGTTCCGTTGACTGCTGTTTCCGCTGATCATCCCCGCCCTCAGCCGGAGGTCGGCATGGCTGTCCCGGACCGTACAGGGACGACGGACAGTAAATTTCCAATAGATAAGCTGCGCCGGCGCAACGCATCTTTCGCATAGCTACAGAAATACTGCTCAAGGCAGCGAATGAGCTTCTAGAAGCCCCGTCTCCATCTCCGCAAAACTTCAAAGCGACCATTGATCTGCTTGAGAGCAAAGATGCCACAATTTACGATATAGACCAGACAATTATCGATATTCTTGACCATGAGGAACTCGAGCGCGAATACTTCGAGGCCTTGGCGTACCGAGGAAGTATATGCCGCCCCTCAACCGGCTGCGCAATGCCTTGAAGGTCTCAAAGGAATCCGGCATGTTAGGCAGCACCAACACCAATCCTAACAGGCCAAATTTTCCTCGACCACTGACCATTGTGGCCAACAGCGTTCTCCCGACAACCCATCGAGGTGACTGTATCGTCCGCTCACGGGCAGCGACCTTGAAAATTGTAGTGCAAAAGGTCAATGATGCAACATTTAACGGTGAGACACGTGAATGGCAAGCGCCTGTTAACCATTTCAAATAGGCAACCCGTGAACAAAGGGATTTTTCTGACATCGACAGCGTGAGGACAGGAGGTCAGTCGAAGGATAACATCTCCATGAAGGTGGTGCATGAAGACGATCTGGTTGTGCAAGAAGACAATGCGACGTGCGACACGGGGAAGCGATTCTTGTTCCTACCAGAGAAGGAGAAGACTATCAACAACAATTTTCCCGGTAACGTCTCGCAAGTCTCCGTACAGGAACAAGCCGTCGTCGCAGCGCAGGATGCTCCATACAAGAAGGCTGAACACACGAACTTGCAGGTGCGACCCAACACCGAGGCAGCGTAGAGTGTCTCAACAAAAGGCAAGGGTGAAGACCACGAGGATACGCAAGGAGGACTCGGCTGCTTCCGTCCAACTGGAAGACGAAAAACATGCGTTTAAGGACGGGAAAGAAAGGCTAGATACTCCGCAGTTTGGGTTTGAGAACTTCTTTGTTTCCCAATTCATGAAGGGTGAATCCTCATAGGAACTACTTAAGACCCGACCAGCTCCTACCATCGAAGTAGTTGAAAAGGCTGCAGTCACGAGCGAATCGCAGTCGTTTTATCGAACTGAAATTGAAACGGCAGAAGAAACCTTCCTGCTCACGGCTTTTCAGTGGCAAGAAATCGCGAGATGTGGTCAAGAATCAGTGGAGCCGCATAGTACTCTGACACCCAGCACGAAAGCACGCTTCTCAGGAGTGGAAAAGACCGAAAGGAAAACTCGAGGCAGCCGACATACTGATTGGGGAAGACCACTCTATGGCTACACCAAAAATTTGAGAATTGCCCGACACCACCTTTACTACAGTTTATACAAACCTACGGGACTGAAAACGCTTGAGGGAGCTATTCGCCCAGGTTGGTTGTCATAGGGTACGCCTTGGCGCCGCCAGGGTGTGCTGAATGGCTGCGCGATCGTGCATGCATCGATGGAAAGAAAAGAGGTGACAAATTCGAAGACCGCTTCGCAAGGGGTGACTACGGACCGAAAACCAAAGTGTTAGGATTGCGGATTCAGTGTTCGACCATCGATTATCTTGGGCGCGAGAGGATGTTAAATCTCCCGCTGGGTATGCGCTGTTCACCATAATCATCATGAAAGCACCCCTGTCATTAAAGTTATCATCCCCGCTAAGGACAGCCATGGCTTCGGTCTAGCTTCTCTCGTTCTTCCCTTAATACTGAGCCTAAGTTGGAGGCAGCTGTTCCCTTTTTGGGGAGGATACCAGAGTGTGTCGTCTTCCTCACTGCTTGACTCGATCATCTGGGCCACAAGAACGCCAGCTACAGAAATTGGAAAGTCTGGGAAGTTGAAGATGTATTTTTGTATTTTCTGCAAGATGGGAATTCTTGTGAGTAAAGATCCGTGCGTTCCAGGGTGTCATAAAGAACAGTGAAAAATACAGCTGATGGTCCCCTTAAGCCTAAGATGCGTCTGCCCATATCGACTTCCTCCTATGAGCATTGTATACCTGCACAATGTGGGCCTTGAACTTCAACTTGCGTTTATTCTTGGCACACCAGCACCAGCCAGTGTCTTCTGGATCTCTTCCGTTCAAGGGCGACATGAATGTCATTGGCTTGTCGTCGCAGCACGAGACACAAACCTGTTCCCAGTCGAAAATGACAACAGAAAAATTTCTGTAGTACGTCGTTTGTCGTATTTTTGCGTGTCGTACAGTCGTACCGTCGTAGTCTTGTCGTACAGTCGTCGTGTTGTGTCGTCATTCTGACATTTGTCGTGTGTAGTATTCCTGTCGCAATTTTGTTGTTTTATCGTGTGTTGTAGTCCTGTAGTGATCCTGTAGTATGTCATAGTCCTGTAGTAAACCTGTAGTGATCCTGTAGTATGTCGTAGCCCTGTAGTAATCCTGTAGTGATCCTGTAGTATGTCGCAGTCCTGTAGTAATCCTGTAGTATGTCACAGTTCTGATGCTCTACTGCGAGAATCATGCCTGTCTTGTCGAAGTCCTGATGCTGTGTTATGTATTCCTGGCGTCTTGCAGTCCTGACCTGTCGCACAATGCATTCATAACAATTCTGTTGCAGCAAATATCAGTATTTTTGAATCCAGCCATGCACTGTATTTGGGCTGTCCACTGTAAGTAAACAGTTAAGACAGCCCAAATATGCCACGAGCCCATGCACAGGCAAACTGAAGAGAATACAAACATTTTATTTTAGTTTCCTTCATGCACACACAGCTCCAGGCTCGAAAAAACAAGTACAAGTACCATTAGAATTGGCTTGCCGAAGGCTGAAAGTGCACCGTCCCTAACTACAAGCATTATGGATGATCCGCGCAATTCTAACGCTGCAAAGTTGTCTGAAGCTGCAAAAACCTTACAGTAAATACACTACATTCCCAGGGAAAAGCCACCAATAGCTACAGGCTGCCACTAATGAATTGTACAGCTGCAGAAAGCCACAGAAAGACACAAAAAAACTATCAATGCACACCTCATGAAGCACAAAAACGACATTGCAAATTACATCCACCATTAAAAATGCCGCCATTTCTCACAATGACTGTTTAGTATTAAAACGGTAGAGACACTGGCTCTGGCGTTCACACCAGCCAAATTGGCATACAAGCCCATGTACCTCCTATCGGCGCAGATCAGCGAAATTCTGCGCGAGATATCTAGCCAGAAGCTTGTGGCGCTTGTGCATTTCAGCTTGCTCGCAGACCTTCACTTCGAGGTAATGCCAGAAGGAACCTGCATCGATAGAAAAAAAAAAAAAAAACGAACATTGATGCAAGACAATGACAGGCAGCACAAAAAGACTGAAAATCATACTGCTAATACTGTGTCCTTAAACTGCGCCATTTTATAAAAGCTAAACACGCTTCTGCATGCTGAGCAATAAAAAGTGCTCTCTATTGCTGATAAAGTGCTTTTCACATTACTGTGCCTATTCAAACGTTCAATTTAAACGATACCTTGCAAGCCCCTTTCCACGCGTTCCTGGCAAGTCTGGAACAAGTCAAACCATTAGGACTTAGCTCAGAAAATGTCCTTTCAAAATCAGTTTTGTTTTCATTTTTCAACAAAAACGTGATTTTTGACATGCATTTGTATCACATGGGTGCAGAAAGGGGAGTGGTCTTTGCGCATCACTGCTACTAAAGAACAATGCATGCCAACCGTAGGTACTCTGCATCAGCGTTTGGTTTTTTTATTATCAGGGCATGAAGGGTGAATCAGATGATAATTTTTAAATGTCAGGTTTGCAGTCACACAGTAATAACCCCTGAAATCGGCTGAAAATATCAAGCAGTGCCCGTTTGCAAAGTTACTTCACGATTTTAGGCAGTCTTATTGCCTTTGCGCACATTGTTCTTAGTTGTGTTGTAGTTCTACTTACCACAGGACCATTCAAACAGTTAACAACAGTTTCGGTTTTGTTTCTGCATCGCGAAATTCATATTTAGTGTTACTCTGCAGTTACTGAACTTCAAGCCTACCTGCCATGGTGCCTTCAGCATTCGCTAAACATCCTCACAAAAAAAAAAGCATGCCACTCCTGATTTCTCCCCCACCCCAAAACGTTTTCTGCAATAAGAACTTCCGATGCAAGTCAAAAAATAACACCCAGTCACCAGATATCAGTTCCGACGAAAAGAGCACTTCAAACCGGCTTTACACACCCCCAGCTGTCTGCCTGCCAGTTTCGTTTCCATACAAGGGTATCTCCAGAGGTCTAGTGCTGCTCCTTGATTGGAATGTCTATTCGGATGGAGTCTCCAATACCTTTTGTACTGTTTCATTTCAAAAATGTTAGGTGTGCTGCAATGCATGAGGCTCATAGTGCTGATCTTTTTATCGCACAACAGCTACTTGGGCAAAGTTTGCGGGGCACGATTTTAGCGCATTGCACCGCATTTCTGTAAGCAAGGCTACAATAGCGAGTCAGAAGGTGATAAACCGCAAGTTTATGTTTTTAGCGATAACTGACAGTGAACGTCAACAAGCATCAACCACGGAGTTTCGTTTTCAACTCCATGCATGTTTTTCCGCATCGCGTGCTTGTCCCGAATACTGTGCTGGCTGTAAATGCAAAGTCCGTCACTGACAAAATGTTTTTACGTCACACGGGGACACATTGGTGCCTCTGATAATGTCAAATCGCCAGATTTCTTCCAGGGAACCACCCAAAATTGCCCATGTTGAAACGCAGGTTGGACTTCACCGCATGGCACGGGCACCACGCGTGGTAATTTTTTTAATCTTAATTAGTTCTTACCAATGATTTTGCAGAAAAAATTTTTTTCTTGGACCCCTAAAATTCGGTCACTTTTCCAGCACTAACGAGAGTTAAATTACTACAAGCGTGACATCATACTCATAAAACTTTCCCCAAAGAGTATAAGCCAGCTCATAAATCTAAGTGAAGTTAAGCAATGATAAAAGTTCAGCAAATTAAACACATTAAAAAGAAAAAGTGCCGATACTCCCTAATGCAAAATTTGCGCGCAGCGTGAACTGCAGTCTTCTCAGTCGAGGTGCGTAGTTGCCGTGTCAATTTAGACAAACTATCAATGCAGACAATCAAAAATGCCTCTGTTTCAGTAACTGACCATTTTGGATTAAAAGGACCCTGGAACACTCTTTAAACAGTGCCAGTAAACCTGCACAATGTTTAGATTACACTGCCAGGAATACCTGAGCCAAATATTACCAGTCCATGTGAAGCGGTGAGCACACAAATCGTGAAAGACGGGGAAAAAACCAACCGCGCACTCTTCGCTCTTGGCATGGCCTAAACGACGTCATTGCGGCCATGGCTGTTTAATTGGCTGTCGCTGGTCAACTTTGCGACTCATTTCTCACATTTCTTGTGAGGATTCGCCGTCATCGGCGCTGTGTACCAATCTCTTCTATGCCTAAACCTGCACGCGCAGTTTGGTATTTCTTTTGCTGAGTGCGCACGGAGTTTGAGTGAAAAACTCAATACTCTCCTTTCAACGAGACCACTAGGCAACAATTGCTTATTGCTTCAAAAACGCTCTACCAGCCTGAGCGCGCGCTTGCAAGCAGGCAGCCATGCCTGCTTTTTTGTGGCACCAAACCAGAATTGACTCCTCCCCCACGTTGCAGAGAATACTCCCCAGCCTATGATATGTCCAAGGACGCCGAAGAGAACGCTGCAAGCCAGCCCCCTCTCCAGGAGACACCACACAGCTTTCGTTGCGTTGTCCGCAGTCGAGTTGAGAGAGAACAACTATGCGCGATTTCTAATCGTACATAGTTTCGGTGACAGTAAAGGGCTTTTCATAATTCTTGGAAGGGCGATTTCTAGGACAATAGACTTTACCCCAAACTATATTCCGAGTAGTCGATGGCAAGTGCTGCAGGGTCCATTTAAAACAGTAGAGACACTGGCCTAGGTTTCCAGCAGCCAAATTAGTAAACATGTACCTTCTTATTGGTGCAGATCCACGGACCCTCGTGCTAGATATCTCGCTAGCAGCATGTGTCGCTTGCTCATGTCCCCTGGTTCGCAGCCCTTCATCTGCAGGTAGTGCCAGAAGGGATCTGCATCAATAGAACAAAACAATACATGTAATGCAAGACAATGGCAAACAACGTAAAAAGACTGCAAATTAGACTGCCAAAACTGTGTTTTTAACCTCTGCCATTTCATAGAACTAAACACAATGGCTCCACATAGATGAGCTGCGAAGCCGGGCGCAGTCGACGAAGTGCACAAAACAAACCACGTTTGTTCATAATTTGCAAGGCAGCATACTTACCAGTTGTTTTACTGAATTAAACTTGGACAGACTCGAGCTTTATTTTAGCAAACAAACACGGGGCTGACTGTTTCCCTTACTGTGTGCGTAGCACACAACCCAATTTGCTCGACCAGTGAAGACACCAGACAGGTCGCATTTGGCTGTTCGACATCCATGTGTAAGAGGGTGTGTGAGAGGGTGTGAAACCTATAGTTTTGCATGCACGACCTACCCTCCTTCCTCTGGTCCCCACATGTGCACGCGTAAACCAGCAACCGCTTATATGTGTGTGCTTAGCAAAAACGACAAGAGCAAGCGGCACCCAGAAAATGGTTTCACTGGAATAAAACCCGAAGGGGCGAAGGGGGGGGGGGGTTTGAAACACAGACTGCTTCGCAGTAAAGCGAATGCTCCCCGTGCTAAAACAGTGGTGCTTTTCTCATTTATATTACTGCAGAGCATAACATTACACTCATAAAACTTCTCCCCAAAAGTATATGCCAGCTTGTGAAACTTTCAGCTAAAGGGGCCATGCAGACACATCACAAGTTCAGTTCATTCGAAAGATTGCCACGTTAAAATCATAGTGACACCACTTTTAATGTGCGCTTCACCCAAATAAGCTATATAAGTAGGGAAAAAGGGAATGGCCATGCAACCCACTAGCTCACTTCCCGCAACAGAACCTAGATATCCTATGTGCCCAGCTGTGCGATTGGCTGAGGCCGGCAAAAGCAAACACAAATTAGGTACGGCTTGCAAGCTTTCCAAATGAGCTATTTGCGCATAAATGCAATGCATATTCATTTTACAGCAGTACGAATGGTGCGAGAAACAATAAAAGTACAAAATACATAAGGATAGAAATATTGATGAGCACTGCTGTTGGTACTGGGCACACTATGCTTGTTGTAGCTGCACAGCAGTCCGCCGCTTTGGAGTTGTCTTATGTGACCCTGTTTGTCGAACATACCCCATGTTTTACAAAACGACTACTTTCTACAGTAGCAAAAACAAGCCAAGTTCTGGGACTAACAGAAAGAAAGCGTTAAACACCTACTTTCTTGACAGCCAGCGCCATAGAGGGCTCGTGCTGGTAGTGCCGCGAGGCTCGTGCTGGCGCAGCTGGTGTCGGGTGCTGGTGGTTCTGCAGGGCTCATGCTGGCAGGGAGCTGCAGGCCATGTCCACTCTTTTCACTCCCTGGAGAGGTGCCTGAGTCACATGAAAAAGTGTTGCACTGTTAAAACAATACGCAGTACAGGCAATCAGTTTTAATAAAGGCTGTGGCTAGCGTTCCGTCCAGACGAAACGATATACAAGTGCTAAAGTTCCTTCCAGACGGAACAGGGCGCTGCGGGTTATCCTTCCGTCCAGACGGAATACAACTGAGAGCTTAGCGTTCCGTCCCGTCTGGACAAAAGCAAAACCGGCTGATTAGACGCCCTGCTCCACCTTGAGATTCTGGTGTAGGGGTTGCTCCTCGGGTAATGGCAGTATTGTACCGGGTTGATTCCCCCCGGACATGCTTGGTTTTTCTTTTTCTTTTTTTGCGTGGTTGCACCAGCGTTATGCAACAGCTAACTTCTTGCCCACTTTACAATTGACGCGGTGAGAGCAGTCGGTCTTGATTTCGCACTCAACTAGCTGCTCTGCTACCGCTCAATAGAGCCAAGGCCGACGTGTCCATCGCCAGAGTTCCGATCACCTCTAGTTCGTAATGGTGATTACTAATTAACGGTTCTTCTGGCTAGTCAATGAGCGGAAGCGGTTCATTCAGCTGGGTAAATATCAAGAACGACTGCCCTCGCTGCTTGTTGTGAAGCAGGTTTTTTTTTTTTTGACGCCCGCGTCTTCTAGCTGCCTCACTCAGAAAATGACGCGCGTCGCGCGCGGCAGTGGGAGGAGCCTGCGACTTGCGCCATTGGGGAGGCACGCTCCTCATGGCAGCAGTTTCGAGGCGCTCGACTCAGCCGGCTGGCTCCGCCAGCATAGACCGCCAGAGATTTTAGGCCACCACCCCGGCAGATACTGCATGGGCGCTTTCACTAGCTGTGCGGATGATGTTTTGTAGTACCGTTCTCGCCCAAAATTATAAGCTCCTTTACCACTCAAGCAACTTCGTGCGGGTCTTGAGCGGTCGCTCGTGCTCCCGACACCATAGTTTCCCTACACCACTTCGAGGCCGAAGCCGCCGCCATGTTCCTGCCACTGGCCGCGCCGGTCGCAGTGTACCGGTGGTTCCGCTGCAGCGTCGGCGCACCTGTGACGGAGCATTTTCGCGGGCAGAAAATGCTCCGTCCGATCGCCTTTCTTGAGTTTTGTAGATTTTTACCCTACTGGTCAAACCACTTCTGCTCATAGACTAGCTAGAGTCACCGTTACGAATCACTGAATCACCATTACGAACTAGAGGTGATCGGAACTCTGGCGATGAACGTCGGCCTTGGCTCTATTGAGCGGTAGCGGAGCAGCCGGTTGAGTGCGAAATCAAGACCGACTGCTCTCCTCGCGTCAATTGTAAAGTGGGCAAGAAGTTAACTGTTGCAAAACGCTGGCTCAACCACGCAAAGGAAAAAAAAAAAAAAGACAAGCATGTCCGGGGGGAATCGAACCCGGTACAATACTGCCATTATCCGAAGCACAACGCCTACACCAAATCTGAAGACGGAGCACGTCGTCTAATCAGCCGGTTTTCCTTTCACCTAGACGGAACTGTACAAATTTCACGCCGGCGAACGCTAAGCTCTCAGACGTATTCCGTCTGGACGGGAGCATAACCCGCAGCGCCCCGTTCCGTCTCGACGGAACTTTAGCACTTGTATATCGTTCCGTCTGGACGGAACGCTAGCCACAGACTTTAATAAATTGCTCCGCTTTTAAAGGAATTTAAAGGTTGGTCAATACCATTCTCAGCACGCACAAAATCACAAACAAGTCATTCTACATAGGTGCAGATTGTCCTTTTATGAGACTAACAAGTCACTTTTAGGGTTGGGGCTGTATGAAAAATATAGAGCAATAAGTTGTGTTGCCCACTCATAGTCACATTGTTAGCAAGTCTGCTACAAAACATAAAGCAGCATTGCCATGTTCCTGCACTTTCACTAGAATTGCAGTTTTATGAATTTTTTTTTACTAGGCCTTCTCTTCCAAACAATCTCATTGTCAAAATCCTTTACAGCGAGTAAAGCACTTTCAACGGGCAGTAATTTATGCAGTGCCTGCAAAAAGGCCATGGCTAGCAACTAGATAAACCAATAGCTCAAAATCTTCGTATAGAAGCCACGTGACAAGGTCGTGCTGCAGGGCAGTTTTGTTTTCACCCACCCAAAGAAAGGAACCTGTTCGATCAGGCTGTAGGCTCCTTAGATGGTAATGCCACATGTTTGAGGAAGTGAAACCTTCCTGCAACAGTTGACATTACAGCCAACTAAGCATGATAGCAACTGCAGTATCTGGTACGTTGCTTAGCTCATAATAGTGATAAGAAGCCATGCACACACATGGAGCATTGTTTACGCACTGGTGAAAAGAACTTGCCGGCCACTCCATCTTGAGTGATCGCAGCCCCCGCATCTTGGCCTCCAATTGCACGACCCTCTTCCTTAAAACTGCTACAGGGTCTTGGTCCCTTGCAGCAGCTCGAAGAATGATGTCGACCTTCGCTGATCTTTTCTCTGCCTTCACAGTTTTTTTGTCTGCCTGCAATGAGAGGTCAAGAGATAACATGCCATACTTGTTCCGAGCCTCGTCCACCATAATGACACCTATTTAGAGCAACAAGCACACTTCAGTGTCATTTTACACATGTTTAATGATAGTTATGAGGTCAACTTTCATGCAAATATTGACTTCCCCTAATAAACATACCTGAAAGCGGTGGCTATTCTAGCGCCTTGGCATTTATGTGCGTCATGTTCGATAAGAGCAGTTACAAATAACATTACTGCAGTGGCTGCTGGCAAGACGGCCTTCACAGAAAAACCACGATTTCGAAGCTCGTACAGTCGGCAAAAGGCTTGTCTATAACGCGCGAGCGGCGTGCTCTAGACTGCGCGCGAGACACTTAATGAGAACGCCTGGTTTGACACCGGTAGAATGTGAGCATGAGCGACCCGCATCAGCGCGATGGTTCTTTCCCTTGTCGCTGTGCCCGTCGCCTTGAATTCCGTACCTTCTTTCGTCGTGAGAAGCGCTGCCTGCACTGCCGGGCCGGGAAACAATAGCGGAAATTAGCGATTGGTAGTAGAGCGTTGGCTGCGTTTAACTACGTGCAACGCTTTTTTTGCGGCGCCCTACACAATTTAGACAGGAGTGTTTTCCTGTATGCGAGACAACGAACGACAATAGCATAAAACGCATCGTTGCCGGTGTTTTATAGTAACTAAATATCGGGCCGTGATCGCTTGCACAGTGCATTGAGTATTGTGGCGTGAGCCCGTCAGCAGTGACATGCAAAGCCGAGCCCTGAAACCGGACAGTGGCGCTCAAGGGACTCATGCAGCTATTGGCGGAACGATAACGCAATGAACAGCTGTGCGCCAAGGCTAATGCAGACGAAAAACTCGCACAACGAGCGTTAAGGCGGGTAATCTCCGGTTTTGTTTCCCGGCCCGGCAGCGCAGGCACAGAGCGCTTATTACGGTAAAAGAAGGCGTGGAAGCCAAGGCGACGGGTGCAGCGAGGAGGGACACAGCCATCGCGCTGATACGGGCCTCGCATGCACACATTCTACCTATCTTAAACCAGGCGTTATCACTACGTGTCTCCCGCGCACTCCGGAGCACGCCGCTCGCGCGTTAAAGCCTTTTGCCGACTGTACGTGAGAATGTGGCTTGGCGACTACTCGACGCCGACACGAACAATGCAGATGAATTCCTACCCCGACTAACTGGTAGCCAGCACAGTCCTTAATAGAGCGTGTTACGTGGAAAATGTGCAAGGTGGTAATACGAGCCATTTTCTTCGGCGTCGGCGCCATACACGGTGAAGCGGATCTCCGCGCCTTCCGACGGCTCAGCCGGCATGCCGATATTCATTCCTTACTTTCAGATGTAAAACTGCTAAAAAGCGCTCAGACACTGTTATGCACAATTTAAGGGTAAGAACACTTACCGGTCATGTGAACGATGGTGCCGTCGAATAATCTTCCCGCGTCTCGCTGTCGCCGAGCCAAAACACTTCACACCCCACGCTCGTAGTCGTCGACGTCCACCACAAAAAAATTACGCTCGTCCGTAGGCCCAACGACTTCTCTTCTACCTTCCAAAACATACTGAACGAAAACGTTACACGGTTACGCTTTGTTACACGGTCACACTACGTGCATACGACAACGATCGACCAGCGCAAGAAAAGAAACGCGGCGTAATGCGTGTTGCCATGTGTGTTGCAACACTGAGGGCTGCGGCTACGGCTGGCTACGGCTTCAGTCGGCCTATATAGGCGGCGTTGGTTGATGCTAACTCTATGGTTGATGCCAGAAGATGAAGCCGATGAAGCGATACATGAAAACTCAATCATTTTGGTTGTAATAATGAACATAATTTATTAACGGGTTACAGACCTCTTGATAAAAATTAGCACTGTATTAACCAGTGATAGCAGCTTCCAACTTCAGCACGGTTCTTTCATGTGTTATCACAGTCTCACACATCATTTTCTGCACCGCGTTTCTGCACTGTGCTCGGCTACATAGTATGTGCGCTGATTCTCTTTTCTTTTTGCAGTGGTCGGGGCTGCTTTAAGGCCCAACCACATGCAGAGCCCTTTCGGCGTTTTCTCGCGTCGACGTCGTCGCCAGAAATGCACGGCTACGCGAGCTGACGCCCGAGCGGCGCCGATGTCTACGCTCGCCAGATATCGGCGTCGACGCAGCGCATCGGAAAGCGGGCGACAGCGTCCGTCTTCGCGTAGTTTGGGGGCATTCCTTTCAGCAGAAAACAATCGATTTATTTTTAACTTGCGGTAATCGGTTGCCTTGAGACAAATTGCCAGCTATTTCTGTTCGCAAGCGCTTATCCATTTGTGGCTTGTTCGGCTTTCAACGGGGAGATCGGGGATCTGCGATTTGAATAAGGGAGCTCTGGCTACATCGCATCCAGTGTAAGCATAATGTGGCTTGTCTGCAAGATCGGTGCGTGACGAGCAAGCGTTATCAACGCCAAAATTCTAGCGGCGCATTCCCTTCCATTCGTAGCTCCCGTGGCTTGCGCTGACCGGGGATGTGCGATAGCTTTTCTCGACTCAAATGAGGGACCTGTGGTTACATCGCTCGTAGCACTAGCATTATCGTCCTCGGCTCCAAGATCGGTGCGCAAGAAACAAGCGTTACCACTGCTCAAGTCTCTCAAACACGACCAAAACAAAGCACATCCGACACTATTTGTAGGCAGCCTCGTTTGGTACACCGAATTCTCTATGCCTCCCTGTCTCCTTGTGTGGTCGAGGGGTTGGGTGTCGGACTTTCCTTTTGAAGTCCGTGGTTCGAATCCTAAAAAGTCTTTTTTGTTTTTGTTTTTTTTTTTTTGCGGCGAGGGTTTGATCAGTTTTTTTTTTTTACAGGGTACAGTCAGGGTGCCAGCGTACCTTGCCTTTTAACCTACAAATGACGTTCGACGGTAACAGCAGTATCAAGGCAGCGCTGAAATTTGTTTTGCTTACACTTTGAATTCATGCACCTGCAGTCGGTGCATAACATGCAGGTTAAATCAAGAAGCAACTAAAGCAGTTTTGCGAGGTGCGTCTTCGTTTATCATCCTCTTATTTTGTTCAGATTTGACCATGATGACTCGAGATACATTGCCAACATACTTACATAGCAATGAATAAATATGCCAAGTGATTTTCTTTTTTGCTAAAGCTAAAGTCTTGATAATTGCAGTTCAATAATCGATAATAACTGCTCATAAACGACTTCAACAGGATGGCAATTGACGTCCAGCAACGCCCGCTGACGCAGCTACTGGCGCGCGACTTCGCCGGTCTCATGCGGTTGCTCGCCCTCTCCTGAGGGCCCGCGCGTTGACGCCGAACGACGCCGACGATCGCGCGACGCGTGATTTCGCGTCCATGTGGTTAGGACTTTATTGTGTCTGCTTTATTGATTCTCTTTTAGTTTTGTCATTGGTGCTTCACCTGTTCGCCTGCTGCCACGATGTGGGTAGGTGTGGAGTTTGGTTTCAGCTTTTTTTCTCACGTACAATTTGGTTTTTATGGAAAGAAACTTCTGGGCGTTCGCACCTTTTTATTTTTTTATTCGCTTTGAGTTGCGGTGTCGGGTTTAGGGCGATATTGTGTGTTTTATTTTGTTAGTCGTCGTGTTACAGCGAGCAAAATAGTAAACTCAATTCTGCTCCCACGTCCCCGGTGTTAAAATTGTAAGTTTCATTTCGTCGTTGATTCTGTGAGCAGGAAAGTGGTAAAAATATTCTCTTTCATCGCAAGAAATAAACACGTACATAACAGCTTTGCAACTGCAGTTGCAAAGCTGTCCTCACGACAGAATTATCTTGTTCGACAGTTGGCTGTTGTGTAGACAGATTCATGTATCGCGACATATTTTGCCACGGCAGCCGCATCTGTAGTGACGACAAGAATCTGTCGTCACGACAGCCGGCTTTGCTACTACAGCATTTTTGTCGTGGTCCTGTTGCAACTACAGACGTCACGACAGCATTTATGCCTCTGTAGTTACTACAAGATTCTGTCGTCACGACAGCCAGCTTTGCTACTACAGCATTTTTGTCGTAGTCTTGTAGAAACGACAGACGTCACGACAGCTGGCTATGTCACGACAGCATGATGGCTGTCGTGACGACAGGTAGTTCTGTTGTGACTACACGAATGTTTGTCGTTGAGAAGATTGACTCTGTCGTTACGACAGAAATGTGTGTCGTAACAACAGAAAGCTTTGTCGTAACGACAGGAATTCTGTCGTAACTACAGAAATTGTGTCGTACGACAGGAATTCTTGTTGGGTTTCTGTCGTATTCCTGTTGACATTTTCGACTGGGTTAATCGTCGTTTCCCACCCAGATCTCTTATGTCCCACGCTCTCTTACATTAGGCTGTTAGTCAGAAGAAATATTTTTCGTCTTTGGTACGAGGAAGTTCATAGCTGATCCGGTTGGTGCATCAACTTTTTCGCCCAGCTTCTCAGTTATCCCCGAGGGAGGCAAATATCGCCGTCCCTGTGGTTACACTCTTTCTCAGTCTCAGGACTGCACATTCATTAAACCCGCCGCGGTGGCTCAGTGGCTAAAGCGTTGCGCTGCGAAGCACGAGGTCGCGGGTTCGATTACCGGCCGCGGCCGCCGCACTTTCTGATGGCGGCGAAAAGTAAAAAGGCCCGTGTGTATGAGATTTCGGCGCACGTTAAAGATCCCCAGGTGGTCAAAATTATTCCGGAGCCCTGCACTACGGCACGAATCATCGCCTGCGTTGCGTCAGCGCGTTAAACCCAACAATCAATGCACCCACCGAATGGTACAACCTAATGGTACGACTTACTCGTCAATACTACCAAGGCCTTCACGATGACGATTGTTGTAGCTTCACAACTAGTTGTTTCATCACGACCACTGGCCGTATCCTCCACAACCTTTCCTTCGCGGTCTTGACCTCATCAACTTGAAGGGCAAACACGCCTTTAACGCGTCACCTTTGTTTGAAATTGCGCCTCCTTTTATGTTCTTAGCAAATAAACAGAATCTCATTCCTTCTGCGCACTACATCCGGAGATTTGAGGTTACGGAAGAGCGCACCTTGGGATCAAAACCGCGGAAACTTGTTTCAACTGGCCCGGATACGTGCGTAGGCTCCTTCCAGTCTCATCCACACGAGCTGAATTCATAGCAGTGGACATTGTTTCAAGCACTTAATCCGAAATGTATTGTTCAGCCTTCTCGGGTGGTCGCCACAGGGTTAGACTTCACTGTTGTCTGAGGTTACGTCGCAATTCCTCTACCTTTGTCGGGGGAGAACTGCAAGTAAAGTTTGTGAATTAGTTTGCTGTTACAGTGAAATCCCCAATTCAAATATCGGAATTCTCAATCACAGGCGAAGACTGTATTGTGCTCAGAAAGCACATTTACGAAACGAAGCTGACGAAATGTCTGGTTTGAAAGTAAAGTATGATTGCGTCTGGCCAACGAAATGTCAATTCTTAAGTGTCGCTGAGTTTTCGAAGTGCCGCTCGTTTTGGAGCTACAGCCACGGCGTTTACATGTTCCTGGTAACTGCTCTGATTATTCAGTTTCGATTGTTTTTAGATTGTCCGAAACAGGACTGTACTCAAGAACTTTTTCATCACTCCTGGACAGAACGAGGTCAAGGGATTGGCCGGCGGCAATTCAACCGAGTATTCCCTCACTCGCTCGGCTGTTACGTCCTAAGAAATGCTGATGGCTTCTCGTAAAAATATTCACAAATCTTTTAACGAAAATGACGAATATTGCGAGAAACACGCACAGCATCAACTAAGTCAAGACAGTTTGAAGGAACGAACAGGCAGAATACGCGGGTTAGGTTCCGTTTTCAAACATTTTGAACATCTCTTTTGCACGAAGCTGTTGAAACAACTGATGCAATCATGGGCCTCCGTCAGTAACAAACGCGTTCTTAGTACGTTAATGCTTTACTTCTAGGCGTACAAACGAAAAAGAAACACCGAATGTCAAAAAATTGAACTTACTAGTATACGTGCTGCCACAAAATGTGAACGCAACTGACGGCTGCAACCTTGACCGCCTTCCGCATCAATGGCTCAATCAATAGATACCTCGCCGCTGGTTGCGCTACTCCTCACCATAACCATCAGTCCAGTATTGTCCCATGCAGTAGAATGGCCTCTCTCAAAGATTTCCAACCGCGCCTTTCGAGTGCTTCCTCCAAAACTTTCTTAGCTGATCTCTCCATCGACTCTTTCGTTTACCCTTATTGCATTTATGGTCCATTGAAAGCCAGTGTGTTCAGCAGATGGTCCAACTGTTGTCCCACGCGTGCATGACGCGACCCTCCCTGCTAATTGTTTTCGCCTAATTTGAGATATCACCCATTCCACGCAACTGTGTTCTTTAAAGGAGCCATGAAAAGAAAACACAAGTTTGGTTCATTCGAAAGGATGCCTCAATAGAATCATACTGATACAACTTTTAACGCACAGTTGGCTCAAATAAGGTATATAATTAGGGAAAAAAAGTAATGGCCATGCGACGCAGTAGCTCATTTCCCGCAACAGAACCTATGATGTCATAAGCACAGCTGTGCGATTGGCTGAAGCCGGCAAAAGCAAACACAATTTAAGCAGAACTTATAAGCTTGCCGAACAAGCTATTTGCGCTTAAATGCAATGCATATCCTTTTTGCAGCAGTAAAAGTGGAGCGGTAAACAACAAAATTACGAAAATACACGTAAACGTAGAAGTTCCAATGTTGGTACTGTGCGCACTATGCTTCTTTTAGCTGCACAGAAGACCGACGTTCTGAAGTGGTCTTATACGACGCTGACCGATTGGCGTAAGTGCCTTACGTGACCCTGTTTGTCAAGCATACCTCATGTAACACGAAGCGACATCAGTTTGTGTTACGGTTGAAAGTAATGTCACGGTTGAAAGTAATGTGACTTTGGGACCCTCGTCTGTATAATACTATTACTGTAGTACTTTTTTGGAATGAATAATATAATGAAACTGAAAGTGAAACTAAAGAAAAACAAGCCATGTGTAAATACGGTCAAAAACAAACCAACGGCGGAGTGCTGAGTATGCTAGCGCCACCTGGGAGTTTTGACGGCAAACATGGCTGCATACCCGAATGGCGCAGTGGAATTTTGTTTGTATACGCGCCGTTATAACTTCTTTGTAGACGTCGCAAAAACACACGAGAATACAAATTTTAACCTAAATTGGTTAATTTCTCACTGATTGCGGCATCATTTGCTACCGCGCAAGCACCAGGCACGCTATAAAACACGATATCTTTCGAATAAACCTAATTTGTATTTTGTCATCATGGCTCCTTTATTACAAGCAGCTCGTTTTATCCCTGAGCGGGACCACTACCAATCTGTATTTCATAGACTGTTGCGCTGTTCTGCGTTTTTTATCAAGTCGTTTCTCCAGACAACAAGTTTCTCCCCCGCTAGGCCGTAACTGGAAGAATGCATTGGTTACATACCAGAGTTGTGATTGACAGAGGAACGTTACTACTCAGGACAACAAAATGCAAGATGCAGTGGAGCTACCAGTTGATACATTTGTTGGGCATGGGGTTTAAAGGAATTACTAACAGCCATTCTTTCTGTACTTGTCAACAGCTGTTGTCAAATTTATTAACTAAAGGTTGTGGGCGTCCACATAATTAGAACCGGGGGGACTCAAATTACAGAATGAATGACTCGAATGTACAATTTGTTGGGATCAGTAGGACTTTAATAAATATTTGAGTAGTAGTAGACACAGCGAGTAAAGTGCAGGTAATGTACAAAACTGGTACCGCCGTTCTCAGTGAAAACAATTAAGGGAAGTATTTTAGGCCAGTACTCTGAGCAGAACAAAGGGGACGCGAGGAGAGAAGGATATTTTCGATTTGCAGGTAGTGACGAAAACTGGGGCCGGTTTTGTTTATGAAATAATGGGTACGAAAACAGGAAAGCGTATGCCTTACATACCCTCCGCTAAGGGATGCTTCTCAAGCGGACACGTCATACGTAGCGTGTTGACAGAGCATCAACTATATCAACACCCGCGCGATTTACTTAAAACAATTACCGCCTAGTGCGTGCTTCACTGTAAATTTAGCGAAACACAACCTTTGCAGATGACCAGAAGAATGCTGTCACTCGATGGCACTACTCTGCCACCGCTGTCATTTAAGTGGCTGTCGCCTCTTAACCGACTGAAGTTTTTACGCGCCTGCTTCGGTACTTCCGTGATTAACACAACCCGTTGTGAAATTCAATTCAATTCGTGCCTTTTCTCGCACACTCATGCCGAGCTCTTAGTTTGTACAACTGCTTAATTTCCCGAGAAACTACACAGATCAACGCTCTTCCAGGAGCCCTTTATTTATGCTATTGCTAATATATTATCTTTATTGCTCTGGTTGCGTGCGCCAAAGTAATGTCCAGGTTGTTTTTTCTCTAAATCAATGCTGCAACTGCAGTCTTGCCTTTTGAGGCCGTATTACTAAGACTGTTCCTTTTGCGGAACGTTGGAAAGTGTAAAGAATTGTTTTTTTTGTTATTTTTTTATTTAACGGACGTTATGGTTCCTGATACTTCTGCCTAAACCACCGATTGAAAATGCGGGAAGAAATGCCAAAAATTCTTTATTTATGCAGCCCAAGAACACTATCGTGTTTTACAGTGATACCGACGTTTCGCTAACGGGGGTCTCCATTCTTCATTATTTTTACGACTTCATAATAATGCCGTCATGCGTGTTAAATATTGCACTCGGCTGCGGCAGAGTCTAGTGAACCACTGCCAAATTAGAGGGAAAGCTCTCCTGGGGTGCAACAGCCGTTTTGCTCCCTAACAGTATCATTCTATCACCGACATATGTGCCCTGTTACTGAAAACCCGCATCACAATGCAATATTGCGTATGGTGTTGTCCCGGCACTCGATGCAGCATATTGTATGCTTCTCGTTGCCAGTTATTTTTGATGCGAATGCCTTTCGTTTTTCAGCGTACACGCTGTAAGAAACGGCCGGGTTTTGCTGGAACAAAACTGAGCTGTTGGGACATCTTATTGACAGTCATCTTCAATTCGGTGTATGGCTAACGCCTAAATAGTGTAGGTAGGGAGTTCATTGTCTGGCGTCGGTTTTATATGCTTAATATAAGCTTCAACATGGAAGTTTATGTTCGAGTATGGCCGCGAGATCCAGGGAAGGGCCCTTGCGTGTGAGACCGGAACAGTAGCCTGTGAGTATGTACCCGGAATAAAATCATACACTCAACAATGTTTCAACACTGCGCACTTAAAGATCGTTAAATCTGCATCCAAGAGCTCACCCGTTGGGGCAAGCTTTGAAACTCTGACATTTGTAGCCCTGTGCACGCGCAAAGGTACCCAGAACAGTTCATGGACCGTAGGCGCACAGTCCATTATGTTCCCTTGTCTAGCAGATGCTCCAAAGCGCACGGGTCGCTGGGAAATTATTGTCTTTGGTAGAACGCGATAACGTGGGAGTCAACGTGAAACACTTAATCAATATGTAGCTCTTCCTTCAGAGCACTGCAGTCAACATTCCTGTGCGGCCCTCTCGCTATATCCTGAGCCGACAGACCATGACGCAGGGAAATCCTCCCATTCCACATGAAGAAAAAATCGTGCATTATTTCACCGTGTAACACTTCTTAAAAAATATATTTGTGCGAAGCTACGCTATGCTACTACGGCAGACATGTTGTGGCAATTCTACACCTAATCTTCATGGTTGTTGCCCATTGGAAATGTTTCGTATGTCTCTTATTCAGATGTATTTTGGCTGCAATGATAACGAAGCATAGTGGCTAACTCGTGCTTGTGTTATCTGAATCTTGTTTTGTTCTGTGTATTGCTGCTTTTGAATAAGGTAACAGGCTCTAACTAGTGTTATCTGAATCTTGTTTTGTTCTGTGTATTGCTGCTTTTGAATAAGGTAACAGGCTCTAACTAGTTCACATAGCCCTGCTGCTGTCGTTTTTGTACTATTTCCGAGGTGAAGGCATGAAATGAAGGTCTTTAACTTACTGAGTCTTAGATTCACTACTGTATTTCAATATTAGCACCCAAAAGAATACATCTCCTCCGCATATTCTGGCAATATTTTTCTCGGCGCATACACTACTGCAAATAATTATATCAAAGTTTATTATCTGCATGCGGAGAAAAGAATATTTTGCCAGCAGAAAGTCTATACCTGTCAAAGACAACTGTAATATCGGTTACTTTGAGGCCATTAATGGCCGCATTTTCCGCGTTCCTCGCTGCGATCCTTGATTGCACCTCTGACTTGATTCGCCTCTATGGCCAGCTCAATCATGCCGGTACCAAGAAAGTAGTCTGACGTTACCACGTTTGTGCAGTTCCAGTATAACTCCCGAAATGCGTTTGTAGCATTGAAGTTGACGAGCTCTGCTAACTCGCGAAGAACGTCGATTTGCTTCGGAAATTTGTCTGTTAGTTCTGCTTGCGCCGAGGACAATGTCCCAGGTGTTTTCCGACAAGCGGCCTTCTGTAGGTACTTTAACAATGTGTTCACATCCTGGGCGTCTGCCCAGTTCTGCACAAGTCCTGGGCACAGAAATTCAGAGTGTGGTCCTTGATACTTATAGTTGTACATAACAAACACCGTGCTGTTAGTTTGGTAAGTTTGCAGAAGCCCGCAACTGCTGAGTATGCTTTCAACTGTGACATTCAATGAAGCCCGTGGTGCCACCAGACCGCCAAGAGTCTTGAGTACCAGGTTAACGAGCATGCGATGACGTTCCTCGACAGGGTCCACCCCTTCGTGAAAACCCAGTGTGAAGCGGTGAATGTCTAAGATGACAATCTCTCCCGTCGCCATAACAAAGTCCCTAACTTGTTTCAGAACTGCTTCAACAGTGACCTGTGCCTTGAACCTATCGTGAACAACCCAGAAAACACCATCGATGAAGCCCACCCTCAGGTCGAGTGACCTAATTCCGAATGCGAGCTGCTCCAGTATTGTTTGCTCCTGTGTAAAGATGAATCCACCAATTGGCCAACCGGATTGCACCCGATACATGGCCGAGTCATGAGTTCCAGGAATGAACAGTTCATCCAGTTTCAGTCCAGCGATATGGCAGCAATTTTCCCGCATCCATCTAGGGCGTCCACGCAGGCAGGATGAATCCACAATAGCTGCATTTTCGCCGTCGTCATTCACATTTACCAGGACGGCCCAGTACCCGAGACATTCTCCGGTCATCAGCCGCTCAACTTGAAAGCCTGGGAATCCAACCGATGTTTTCACTCGTCCAACGCTTTCCCTTATCGGATACTTGGGAGCAATATTCCAATCAGTGGACTTAGGACTGTGCCGTAGAATGGCTGCGAATGTTCTGTTTTTATGGGCGTCGTCCACTCCATACCAGTTAATTTCAAATCGGTCAGGCTTGTGGAATAATCCTCCGTATGAGGACACGGTGAGGTAGACGCCCCGTGGTTTTAAACCTGCAAAATTGAAAGGAGTAAATGAGCACAGAAATATTTACCAGGATAGGTCCTTCCAACTAAAAAGCAGGGATCAAAGCTCCAAAGAGAAAGAACAAGCTTAGCAGAAAAGGGCTGAACCCCGAAAAAAAATTACTGTATTGGTTCCTCAGTCTGGGTAACTAAAATTGGTGCGTAGAGAAATGAGCACTGAGAAGGAGGACACTCACAATAAGTCTGCTGATCCTACGAAAACTTTCACTTGCTTACACGGAACGTTGCCTAAAATGATTTGATGCAGGATTAGAGACCTCTGAGTACGTCTACGTTCGGAACAAAGTTACGTTGACCTTAGCCAATCAGCTTTCACTGGTCCTCCAGGAAAGACACCAAAGTTAAGGAAGCACCAAATAGGGACAAGTTAGCATGAGGACGGTCAGAAAAAAGCTCTATTGATCCTAACGCACACACTTCCTCTCGTTTCTATACTGAACGGCACCTAAACTTGAGGTGCCCGGATTTCAGGAGCATTCATCCTGATAAGCCTCAAAATATATAGTAGTTGATCCCAGAAAAGAAAATTTCCCGCGTTTTATGCCTATTGCCACCATTTCTTGTGATCAACACGGTGATATCCTATGAGAAAAATCCACCGCAGTCTTCACTAACGCGCAACCTGCGGAGGAGCGAACAATGTGGTGCATAGCTGTATTCTTGGCGCATTGGCATTTAGCGCACGCAGATTTATCCGTAGGGGATAGAGGTATACAGCTTTGCTTTAACAAGAAGGGTTCTAGCGCAAGGCCTTGAAAAACGAGTAACGTGGTGCGTTGTTTTTTTATGGGGTACATTGTAGTTCGACGCGCTGGAAAAACGAGTGCCTCGGTGTTTGGGGATGGTGTTTTGCCGTGACTACGACGACGACAGGAAACGCCGACATCCGATCCCATAAAAGGCTTCGTCCCTAAAAAAATCTCTGTTCTTGTCAGGCGTCTCGACCAGCTGGGAAGAAGGACATGAGGAAGCTAGGAAAGCTTGGAAAACTACATCTATCAAAGAGCTAACATCGAACAAAAAAAACCCAGTAAAGAAAACCACAAACGCAAACAATCAAACTACCGAACCATTCACACTAATATATGTACAATGCCCTAAGACCCTTTTCCGACCCTTTTCCCTAACAGCCACAACTATGTCCTTAAAGATACACCAGGTGAGGCTTACAAAATTTGGGGGTGTTGACGGATGAAGCTGGTTGCTGGGGGCCGCATCACACCTTCCCGCGGGCCGCATGCGGTCAGGATGGCGCTGGTTTGTGATTCCCGCTTTAAACGGTAACCCCACCTGATACGGGAAGTTGAATCTGATTTTGTATTCAAATATAATGTTCTGTTTTCCTCTCGGGGAAATCTATTTGCCCTAATATAGCCCGGCATTTCCATTCCTCATTTGTTGCACAAGGACTGTTGCTGTTCAAGTTTGCGGCAATATATATTCTAGGCGAATACATTTTTTTTTCATATTGAGCAATTCTTCATGTTTTTCCCAAACGTTGGCTGGCTCAAGTGATTTTGTGTCTCATATCTACGCTTTTCGTCCAGTATATTTCGTTTCACTCCTCTTGCACTGAACATATTTTCCTTAAGCGGTTGTAGTTGTGTCGTGTGTTGCTGCTCCGAAATCAACAAAGCTAACGTAAATTCGAAATACCCGTGCACAAAACTGCAATATATATTTATTACAGAAAAACAAACGTTAATGATCGGCGAACAGTTCACCTTTCAATCGACCCCACACTACTTCATACGGCTGACTTGCTATGTAGCCTTGCGCCTTGCTTTTATTTTTCCGCAAAAAGTATATGTCAATTTTGTTATTCATAATCATTTTTAGCATTATGTTTTTTTTTACAATTTGTCTTTGGGTATATTTAAAAATAACACTAACAACCTGAAACATATGTTTGACGTAGTCGTTTAAAATCTCCTAATGTTATAAAAAAGTCATCGTGGGCGTTTTCCGTATTTAATATAGGATAAAAGATTCGTGTGACCTACAATGTTCCAATTGTGTTAACAGTGCATGCTCAAGTGCGTTCATGTGGTGGTCATTGCGTTTGTGTAAGCGTTTGTGTAGTGGGTCTGTGTCATGAACCCTTTATTTCACAATACCATAAGGGTGCGGATACAGATTGCAGCATAACTGACCGAAGCAGTGTCTGGCCGTGCAAGAGCTGTAGGCGAGAGCTATGGGATATTTGTCACTCTCAGTATACTTCAACATCCCCAGATCAGCCGAAATACCATACACAGTAGATGTGGCATTTATTTCGCCAAAAGGTGGCTGATTCGTCTTTTCAGGCAGAAAATTGTGGTCATTAGCTGCCATAATAATAAACTGTGCAATCTGCACTCATCATAAACAAAAATCCTCACTCTTATTGAGCGTCCTTTTTAGCGCTATTTGTTGTTTTTTTTAATTAGCGAAAGAAAACCGACTTCAGAGCTCAATTTTGTGATGTACAGTGGCTTTCGTGTTTTGGCACCTCCATCTGCTGTCTTGTACTGAGAAATAGCCGTCATCGAGAAACGCATTCTATCTGGGAAACAATGGAAATATATAAATACCTTGATGTTAACATACAGAGCGAGAAAGAAAACAGAATTTTCGGCCATAGTCGGTGTACAAAAAGTGTGTCAAAAGAACAGCAATCCCGAAAACGTAGGCGCTTGAGCGCCGCCACAGCTTGTTTGAGCGAACATCAATGCACGCCACTTTGGGAGGACTCGGAGTGACGTTATGGAATTTAAATTTGTGCGGCGGTATTTGTTACAGCTTTTAGTCACCGTCGTTGGGGAAACGCAGTGCGCCAGTGATCCCAGGGATGCGGTTTGAATGCCCTCACGGGAGCTGTTTTTCCCATTTTCTTTTAAAAATAGAATAGGGCCCGCATGGCAAGACTTGGGGGAGGATAAACAACCTGAAGTTGTAAAACTTAGCGCAAATCTCTCCCGCAGGGCACGTCCAATTGTCGAGGTGCCGTTTCAGCGATTTAGATTGCGGAAATTTGGAGGTATTTCTTAAACAGATGGCATTTCACAACCTTAACACGGAACACGCAGAGCGGTTCAGTGAGGAATGAGATTAGCCAATCGCTTTGAACTCACTTCTGACGTGCGTGAATCCAATATTATGCACTCAAGTGTTTCGTCTTATATTGCATATTTTAAAGAGACACTAACGTTATTTTGAAGCATTCTGGGATTTCGAGTGCAAATTGGACTCTGGGGCCCGATCACTATGTTTCGACCATTCTCGATTTGCTTACGATACTATAGCTAGTGCAAAACTCAAATATAAAATGCCTTTCTCCTCTCTGCATCCCAACGGCTGATTTTCGTATGCTGTTTTATATTACGTTCACTCGAGATTGATTGGTTTGACTGCCCTAGTGGGCGGCTCGCCGACCATACGCAGAGTGAGTACGCCGGCCACCAGCGGGTCGCCGCAATTCTTTCGCTCTGTTAAGACTAAGCAAAGAAACGATCTGTGCTTTGAAAATGTTCGTTTAGTTCTCGTGTAGACTATACCAATCTTTTCAAAGCCTGGGAAATCAAAGCACCGCCACACAAGTGGACATGCGCTCTTCGCTGACTGGCACACTAGTAAAAAAATATGAGGCCAAGAAAGTCCGTCAAAGAGTTCAACGAAGTATTCTATGGCAAATTGTGGAACCAAGGGATGGAATAGAAGCACTATTTGCGCACGGTGAATGAGCACGTAGGACAGCAGCCCGACTATCCATTTCTGATCACGTTTCCGGCCGAGGAACGCAGGCTGTAGAAATAAGATAAATGCAGCAATGAAGACGATGCTTACTGAGCGAGCGTTATTGAAGAAATGGTGAGCGGAACTGCTGGGATTGTTGAAATAAAAAGACGTTCAGCCGGACATATAATATATACATATTATTCAAATCTGCAACAGCTCTGGGTCAATAGCTGAGTCTCTAACAAGGTGCCTTATGTCGCAGTTGGCACGTTCAACTCTCCAATAACAGCCTTCTAGGAGTACATTTCACGCACATATGTAGGAGTTTCTATACTGAACGCACCATTTTTTTTGCGGCATCCTCCATCGCTTCGCGAGCGAGTTGGCAGATTGCGTGGAAATGGACACTGACCCATTGGCGAGTTCTCGTTGACGTGGGGTTGACTTAAGAAGCGACTATTTGCGAGCTCAGCGCCGAAGCAGCAGACTCACGGTGTTGTGCGGACACCACCCTTACGCCCATGGCCGACCCAAGCAAGCTTCAAAGGCGCGGTCGGCGCGCCCGCACGTTTGGGCATCTCCGTTGACCTGGATGGCGTACAGTCAGTATGTACGCCTCGGCTAATAAATATTGCGATTCTAAGCGGTACTGACAGGCTTATTTGACGCATCCAATAGCTGACAACATGGCCGAAGTGCGATATGTCTATTCCTGAGATATTGAGAATGCTGAACCAGCCATGCTAAGCATGTCGTCGCTCAAAAGAGAAACGGAACATTGTTTGAATTTGAATTTTGGACATCGTCCAAAGGCATCGTTAAATGCGGGTCACTACCTTTAGTTGCTGCGGCTACTTGGAAGGGTGCATTGTATTTTTATTTCTTTCCAGGCTTTAGAAACGAAGTATCATTGTAAGTTGCTATAACGAACCCTGATATAGCGAATTATCGGGTATAGGGAACTAAAAGCGGACTTTGCTTGGTCACGCTTAAGTTCAATTACATTTATTCCTTTCTAACGAAAGTGAAACTGTGAGAACAGTGCGCAGTATCAGCTATAACGAGGAAATATTCGGCCAATAGACAGAGAAGCTGCTTGGCGTAAGGAATCGGAAACTGCAGAAGAAGGAAAGTGTGGAAAGCTTCCTCCTGCTCAGTGCGGTGAGCAGCCACCAGACAAAGATCACACATTGAACATCGGTAAAAATGGGTAGAAATTGAACACACATCGGTAAAAATTGAACGCAGGCGTGTTTTGTCAAATGAACCTTGTTCTGTTGTAATTTAAAGGCTCATGTTATGGTTCATTGAGCTTGAAGTGCCACAAGAAGAAAGATAAGGGCTACATTGTTTATAATAAGTTCAAAAATTTTAATAATGCGTTTTCGTATGAAGGAGTTTCGCGCGAGCCAGATTATCCATTGTTTTGAATAGATTTTTAGCTCTACGGTGAGAACGGATATCACATGTAACAAACTAAATCAGCGTCCCGATACTAATTAGTTATAACAATGTTCGATAGTGCTGCTGTATCGACTGGATAAAGGATGACAAAATGTTTATTTGGGCCAGTCAATGCAATGGAAGCAAAAACAGAAGTATGGCAAAGTTCCTTCAGTGTTCTTTAGGCCTCCTTCATGGGTTTTGTTGTTCCATCATAATATAGAAAGTGAAATATGGGCTATAATTACCAACCTTTTCCCGAAACCTGTTGTCCCATGGTCATCAGCACAGCAGCTATATATACGACCGTCTTCGCTTTCATTTTGGAAATTCCTGAAAAGAAAAAACCACATGGTACTTTAGCCTTTCCATGCGTTTTGTTTAGGTGCTGTAAATACGTGGTATTCTGGGCAGCCGGTTAGGATTATGTGATCTTCGGCTAACCAGTGTTATCCACATCGACTAATTGGAAAATTTTATTTTCTAGTTAGTCGATGTTTGAGATACACCCCAACCTAGTTATAAAATAACGGGATGCAAGGAAATAAGGGATATAACGAAGTAAATGAAATTCTCATTGAAATTTTCATAGAGAACATTGCATTTGACACATCATTCTAAATGATGTAAAATTCGCGTTTGAATGAATATAACGAACAATATTGGTCTCTCCCGCACCACCCCCACCCCCCCCCCCGAAAAAAAAAGATAAAAAAAAACCGACCGCAGCCCGTGAGGTGTTCCGCAGAGTTCAACACTCGTTCGGCGCGGCTGCTCCAAAACTCCCGCGTAGACCAGACGGCCATGCGCGGCCGAGCCGGACATCCTCCTCGGGCAGCCAGTAGGGAGGAGCGAGCGGGCGGACGGGCGACGTGACGGCAATGTGAAGAGGCGCAACGTGGTTTTGCTCAACGCCGATGCCTACGCGGTCACTACGGAGGAGCGCCCGACGGTGTGGTTGTCGCCGATTTCACCGGACAGACCAACGCAAGCGACGACGAAGGCGCCGCGGTCTCGTGTGCACACACGTTCGACATGACAACCTCGTCGCAGCGATGAGATTGACACTCTACGTCGTTTGTTCGGCGTTCATGGCGAGGTTGAAAACGGGATCAACGCGGTAGCGACCCCCGAAAGAAAGTCTTCGCTTGCGTTATCCGAAACAAAAGCAGTATCATGGACGTTTTTCAGCAATATGTAGCGGGCAATAAAATAAACGCTGTGCGCCGGAACAAGCAAAATGTTGGTGCCATCGCATGCGTGATCGCTCAGTTTTACAGTGGGCCGCCACGCGGTTTTCTTCTTGGCATGCTAATAGTCGTGTACAGAACTGAGCATACATTGTCATAAACTGTTACAACTGATATAACGAATAGTGTGTATGAATAAATAATTAGGCCTTCCCTTCAACTTCTTTATAACGAGGTTAGAGTGCACGCTTCAAACGAGTGTCTGGATAAACGTAAGACTCAAGCTTTTTTCGTATGGTAACATCATGCGCAGAAAGAAAGTATCGCAACATTCTATGATTTCAGTAAACGGCATGAACCTATGGAAATATTGTAAATCGATCACAAAAACAGGCACTGTGGTATTTGTTCATTAATGGCAAGATTTGCAGGTACGTGCAGCAGTGCCTCACTCACATTCGCGTTTTTCTGCAGAAATCTGCAAACGTGAGAACGCGCTGCAGAAACCACGTGTTTAAAGAAGTTTTTTTCCCTTTACAGGCTGGACCCTTTGAATTCAGAAAAAAATGCCATTTTCACCCGTGGCGCACTCAAGGCTGTCAGAATTTCTGTGTTTGTAGGAAAACATACACATAATTACCACATCAACGGTCACTTAAAATAGTTCACATTTCGCGATTTCGGTAAAACTGCACCGTGGTCAGCGAGGAAACCCACGCCGGCGGTCGGAAAACAAACCCCAGGCCAGCAAAAGAGCTGAAATATTACCTTCGCTAAAGTTATCAGTGCAAACAAGACTGCTGTTTCCTCGAAATTGTTCCAAATGGAAGTGTAATTGTAAAACGACAAAACGACACGACAACTTGCATGCATATATGCCTGTTTTTAGCAAAAGTTCAATTCCTGTCGTTCGGATTTCTCTAGACTGTAGCTGCATAACATCCCGATTAGATGGCTCTAAGGCACTTCTACGCCTATGTTTCTGTTTTCATTAGAAGGACAAAAAATAAAGTGAACCTACAGTAAAGTTTCAATGCGCAGCAGAACTTCGATTATACGACTTTCTCGGAACTGTGAAAAAGAAGCTTCCTACAAGCGGGCGTCGTGTTAACCAAAGAACCACAGGCACGCTTATGAATACAGTTTCGCGTGACGCAGTTGGAAGCCAAAATCAATGTAAACAACAATGGAATGCTTTATAGAGCTGGGAAAAACCAATTAAAAAAAGTAAATGCTAGAAGAATAACGCAATGTAAGTCCCAATCACGCTGCATTAAACCGGGCCTTGTAACAAAGTCGAATTGAACTATTTTGGCACTCCGGTGTGAATCCTGGCAAACAAGACCACGACAAACACATCCGAACTCAGCATAATTTGGTTGCTGATTAACTGCTGAGTTTGCGAAATGTACACCTGTTGCACAATGTCTCTGCCACCGCTCCGATACAAGAGACGACACAAGCGAGAAGAGGGGAAAGCGACTGTGAAGAGGAGGAAGCGGCTGCTGGAGGATATAGAAAGAAAAGGTTAGACGGACAAGAAAGCAATGCTCACAGAATCATTTGGGCACGCTCAACGCCTACAGAAACTGCCCACGGAACTTTCATTTTGTCTGTCGGTTGGTCGCGAACTTCGGGCGGTTCGTTGGATACCGTTGGTCAGACATAAAACGGCGTTGGATTACACAAAGTATTATTGCATTGTTTCTACGGGCACTTCGTGGAGCACGAGTAGTCCGCCGTAATACCCGGTTGGTAAATCCCGGGGTCGTATAACCAGGTAACGAGATTCCACTTCACTATCATGTGTACCTTCAGTGTTAAAGTTACCTACCTAACAGCAGAGATAAAGGGTTGGTAATCGTTATGTGTAGTGGTGACCTCTGTCTGTTTTCTCTGGCGAATTCTATCTAGCGTAAGAATGTACTTATGCAAGAAGTCCACGAGGTAAAATTATTGACTGTACTAGACCGTCGTAAAACCGGGCTCATCCTAATACCGGGGACGTATACCGGTGTAACCAGTATGCCATTGTACTAGCATGTGTAACTCCAATATTCTAACGCGGAGATAAAGTGGTAATATTGTTTTGTGTAACGGTGAACTTTCGCTATTTTTTCTGATGAATTCTGTTCTATCGTCAGATTGTACTTATGCATTATGTCCGCAAGATAAAATGAATGACTTGAGATTAGCGCTTGGGCCTTGTACCCTACAGTTTGTGTCACATTCCACGTGGTGTCAAGCTACTCAAGTGAAAATACAAATAGAAATATTACGACTACACTCGCTTTACCAAAGATGGCTAATTCTTAGTTTTGTTTCATTGGAATGTTTGAAGGGGTATCAGCGCATCTACTTGTCTTTTGTTCCTGATTGAGTGGATTGCATTATAAGAGAAAGGCGTTGAGTAAAATTCACAGAAAGCGGGTATACTATCGGTGAAGAAGTAGAGAAAACAATAATCGGCGGAGACCATGAAGCGACTGCTCGAGTCCGTAGCCATATTGATATTTTAAAGCGAAAGATTTTCATTGGAACGAAGGTCGTCAGAGAGCTAAACGATTTTCTAAAAGACTAGTTGGTGGATAGAAAAGATTTCATAATATCTCTGGACACATGGCCCACGCGTGAAGCCCGGCTTGAATTGTGTTACAGTGGTCACTTGAAACTTGGGAAAGTGAACCGTTTCTATATAAGACAATACACCCATCGATCATGAAGGAGTACAATAGTATACCTTTCGCTCATCAACCACATATCGGTGTACGGTTACATAATTCGTAGGTACGTTTAGTTACTGCGCAAAGATGTTCGCATATGTTCGTTCTTCGTTTTCGATTCAGAACTTTGAAGGCTTGGCGATTCGTTATGCGCATTTTAAGTGACGGTTGCACGTAGTTTAGCGAACGTGTGGGCGTTGTTTACGCAGTGTGTATGTGGGAAAGCTTTCCGGCTTCCCTTAACTATCTTTGGGACGGGGTGGCAACCTTTTTAAAGCCAACAACGTATTTCTGAGGTGCGATTCCCAGTAATGTGGGTTTAGAAGATATTCGCATACTCTTCGACGCTGCAGAAGATACAGTTTTAGCCTAATTTCGCAATAACTCTTTCTTGGGACAAATGCCCTTAGCTCAATTTTTTGGGGGAGCCCGGTTCTCCGCGAGCTCACGCAGCCTGCTATATACTGAGCCCAGAGGTTTAAGACGCCGTGGTTGTAACCCTTTACCTTCACAAAAGGCATAAAATTGAGCCTTCCCTCCTTATAGTTGGAACGATTTCAAGTTTAAAGATCCTCGTTTGCTGGTACGAGGGCAAAAGTATTAAGGAATGATTCTTTACACATAAAAAAAACACCAAGTGGATTCAAGCCCCACAAGCACATTCCCTCAAATTGTGTTGTCAAGCCACTTGAGGAACAATATGGCGGGATGCGAAGTGGATAAGCGCAAAAGTTTTCAAATGTCCTCCCGAAACATTGACGTCTTTAATTGAAATAAAAAAGTGACAATATTTTGAAGCGTTCTTCCTCTTCAACCGAATGATTTATTCATTTATTCATTTATTTATTTATTGGTTGTTTGTTTGATTGATTGATTGATTGATTGATTGATTGATTGATTGATTGATTGATTGATTGATTGATTGATTGATTGATTGATTGATTGATTGATTGATTGATTGATTGATTGCATGGTTAAACGCGCAGACGCAACGCCGGCAATGAGGCGCGCCATAGTGGAGGGCTCGGGATTATTTTCACCACCTGGGGGGTCTTAACGTTCGCCGAAATCTCATACACATGGGCATTTTGGCTTTTCGCCTCCGCCAGAAGGCCGCCATGTCCGGGAATCGCACCGCCGACCTCGTGCTCAGCAGCGCAACGCCTTAATCACTGAGCTAGCACGGCGGTCCCTTCAACCAAATAAATCTTAAACGCTGTTGTCTCTGCCGCTAAAATAACATTGGTATGTATTATTAACTTCCCCTTGAAACAATTTGAATATTTTTTCACTTTATTAAAACAAAAGTGGAATTTTTGTGAAGATATTTTACCCAGACAACGTTTAAGCATGTCAATATGCGGTCAATTAGTTTTGAATATGACCATCAACCTCAATGAAAATGCTACAGGTAAAAGTCGCGGCCATTGAAACTTGGTATAGTGATTATTATACTTCGTATAGCGACATGGTTGCTATAGCAAAATATCTGAAACCCTTTGCTAAGGCGTTTACCCTACTGCAATTTATTGCCTCTGAACATAAATTGTAAATCGCATACGCCTGCCCTCGGTCATTGAAACTTACACATGAAACAAAACTCGTTAGGGTGACGGAATTATTGCCCTTCTTATGTTACTTATAGCATCTGGATTTATTAGGGTGCGCAATTCCCGAACGTTGGCTGTAACTTTTGCTTTCGCGCCAAACTTGCGCAGTTCACAATGAGAGACAGAAGTATAACGAAATGTCTGGTGGAAGCGATTCATTGACCTTCGGAATAAAGTGATGCGAATTTAGTGTGTTTGAACGCGTCACCTTTCGGGTCAGAATGTCACTATTCTGATTGATAAAATGTAATATGACTCATAAAAAGTTAGAGTGATATTCAAGTGTCGGAGGGTGTCGAATTGGTCTTCTACCAGCGAGATGACAGATAAGATCTTCTTACTTCAATTCGTCACCCATTTATTGAAAATAAATACAAGTAAATTCTACATGACACGATTACATTCCATTTTCAACAGTGTTACAGATCTCTCTGCAAACCTTGCAGGCGTCACTGGAAAAAAAAAAACCTGCAGTGTGGAAGAAACGACCTCAAAATCAATGGCCCGTGGATACAAAGACTTACTGCAACAAAGGAACAATATCTATAAATACATCTCTACTTTACTAGGTTTCCTCGTTTTAAGATTCACTAACTGAATTGTTACTACAGGGAAAACAATCAACCAACACCTTTGGGGAAACCCAACTTTCGTAATTTAAAGCGAGCGCCACGGTGTCAGTGGCCGACGAAAGTCACTATATTGCTCCGAACACAGTTATTTTTGGGGAAATTCAAATATAAAAATGCATTCGTCTCCCTTTATATAATTTCAGCATTCGCGTTAGCATGTTTACAATTACATCTCGTCATGCCTGCTAGCAAGAACATGCTGCCCAACGTGTTCTTATTCGTTTTTGGCAGAGCGGGTGCAAAGAAACCTCCACGGGCCAGAGTCTTTTGAAAGACAAATATTTATCCTAAGTTTTTTGCTGGTCAGTGCGCCAATCCCAGCGTGCAATAATCGTATAAAATACTGTCCACGACCGCCCGAGTTGTCTAAGCTAATTTCGCAACAGCCTACAGCGTACAAATTAAAAACGAGGTGCTCCAAGGCCCACTCTACGCTGAACCTTGCCCAGCCGTATGTCAGGGGCTAAGGAAAGACGTAGGAATGTTGGCAATCTAGCTTAGTCAGATCCTTGCTTCACGGTGGGCTTGATGTGGTCTTGCTTGGACGTGGCGTCACTGGGACGGGTCTGATTTTTCCCATCATAAAAACGATAGCATTATACCGAGTGAGTTGCGTGTCTGTATCAGGTAATGCGGTGACGGGTTACCGACTTTTCTGAGGAAATTTCTTGTGTTTCCTCTACCACTCAAGACAGATGTGAAATCGTCTGCTCCGATTCAGGTAACGCGTATTTTTGATGTACAAGTGAATATCTCTTTTGCGTCGTTATTGCAAGTTTTATCAACTTGTGTTGTATTCAATCGAACTTTGTGTTTAAGGCTTTTGGGATGAGAAATTTATGCCATCTTTTTCTTGCTCCCATTTTTATATTTGAAGGCACAATACAAAATTATGAAGGCTTTTCTTCCGCTTTCAGGAGCATACAGTCGTTAGTAAACCGGCGCACAAAGCTCGCAGTTATAACTTTGGGCAGAAAAACGTAGTAATCACATGGTCTCCATGTTTTTTCTCAATTATTATTATAACCGTTTTAGGTACTCTATAATGAATACCTACTGTTAAAACAATTGCACATGAAAGATTATTATTAAAAGTGAGCATTCCCCCCCATCCCACAAGAAAATAAAGGTCGGTTGCTCTCTGGCACTGGAGCTGTTAATGCTCTAGCGTTTAAAAAAAACTTGTAGGGACTAGTTTAAACACAAACTATTTCTTGTTTTGCGTCTTTCGAACGAGTACACAAAACAGCGAAGAAAGGGATAGCCACTTTTGTTTCATGAAACATCAGTTCTATCCTTCCAGGAGGGGAAAGCATCAGTGGAATCTAAACAAATGGCCATGTTAAAAAGTCAATGTTTTTGCATTAACTGCACAGCAAAAGCATTATTAAGCTGGGTTTTGCTATTGTATTGTGCACTCTTCCCCTCTTTGTTTAGTTGCAGCAGCACGGGCAGGAAAGCGTGCACCAAAGCCAACTGCTAAAAATAAAGATTGTTCAACTCCGAAATGATATAACAATAGCGTCATGTACATATTATTCAGGGGCAATGTTTTCAGGAAACAACCTCCAGGGTTACTCTAGTCCAACTATTTCAGGTTTTTGTTCCTTAAAAAAAGACAGGTCGCCTCTGTCTGTTCAAGTTGGAGTAAAGCCAAAAGAGAAACGAGGACGCTTGAGGCAGACAACCATTGTCTGTGGTATAATCCCTCGCATTATTCCAGCACACATAGACTGCTATATTAAAAGCATACGTTTCACTCATATGTTTCTGCTTAACTACCCGAAGTATGAGCCTTTCCGGGGTTAGGACACTTGTAAAAAACTCATTACTCAATACGTATCGTGTTTGAGCAAAATTCTTGTGCCGTTCTCTAAGATACAAACGGAAACATAAGCCGACATTTGTGGACCAGTACCCTGGGGTTCCACACCCGAGAGCAGCCACGTACAGCAGAATTTGTTGCACTAGCGTGTGGCATAAATGCGAAATGAATATAATTGTTACGTCACGGGTATTTCGTGGCTTGGGTGGCGTTAATCGCTTTAAATTATAATTGCCAATTTGTGCCTCCTAAATAACGTAAATAAACCTGAATATCACCTTGTAGCTTTGCTGTCGAAGCTGCTTTTCATTCGGGGACATGCGTGTGGAGTGTGGTCCCCGCTTAACCTTTCCGTGTGGACGAAATCATGCTGCATAATCAACATGTGAAGTACTACAGGATGATATCAGCTTACCTTTGTGGCGCCACGGCGGAGGAGATACCAAGTTCTCTAGCACCCGACGGGTGACTGATCAGCGCTTTCTCTTCGCAAGTCCTGCATTTGCAATATCTTATCAAAACATAGCCGGGTATCGTGTGACGACAGCAAACGGGCCGCGCACATCATAATCTCGAGTGCTCTTCCAGATAATGCGACCACTCCGTCCTTTCGCAATTCGTTGGTTACAGTAAAAAAAATATCCATGGTGCGGAAACATTTTTGTTATTTTGTAGCTTTTTGTACACTCATTTTTAATCGAGTGATTTTTTCACAAGCTACACCAATAAATTGCAAACAAGTACTGAAAACGAGAAAAACTGAGTGTGAACCTCTGTAGGTCGACATGCGTGTGGAGGTGCGCTCTGGGATGCTGTTGAATTTTCTTATTTGTAAAGTTGTGTTGTGATAACCTACAGAGAAATTGCACTTCTTTGCTCTTCAAAAACAAATATATTCTTATGATTCGCCAATCCGCACAATTGCTATATTTCAGTTTTTGTTGCTCTTCTCTGCGAGACGCCGTACCTTTTAAAAGACTGTGCTCACATAACGCTGACAACAACACTCGAAAATAAAGCGAAATATTTTTCTAAAATTTTTATTTCATCATTTCAATAAAGATTTTTTGAGTATTTGAGTCAAATGACTCGTTGCAGCTAATTTTAGGTCTTGAAACTGAGCTTTCGCTAAAGTTGTCTACACATGGAGACAATGTATTCCCCACAATTAAATGAGGCGGTCGTCCTTTATCAGCTCTGAGTTTTATTTTTAAAGCTTCATTGTCATCCCTAGTCAGTTTTGAAGCGTCTCCTACAAGTAAGTGCACAAAGCG
Source organism: Haemaphysalis longicornis (assembly GCF_048455015.1). NCBI lineage: Eukaryota > Metazoa > Arthropoda > Arachnida > Ixodida > Ixodidae > Haemaphysalis > Haemaphysalis longicornis. The sequence goes on from NW_027526445.1 coordinate 65,287,474, forward strand.
TGGGTATTGATGATGCAAATTGGTATGTTCTGTTTCTGTTGAACTTGAGCCCGACCTTTAAAACAATGTTTTTATTTTTTTATTAGGGTGAATGCCAAGACCGAGAATATTAGATAAACGGTAATTCGAGACCCGAGCGAAAAAAAATCAGTATTCGTCTGCTTAAGCCAGATGCCCTGTGCCATCATTTGTGTCTCAGCCTACTGATGCCACATCGGAAGTTGAAGATCAGTGCTAATTTTAAGGTAATAATACCTTGGAAACGCTTATCTTAACTTCATTCGGAAAACAAATAAAGATGCAGTTTTGAAACAGGAATATTAAATGTTTTGTGATGCACATAAGTAAGGTAAAATAGTTTGTCTTTTAGCTGAAGACAACAACTTGCATAGTAGAAATTAATTACTTGTGATAAATACAGGACGCCAAATCTCCCATTCGATATCTGAAATGAATATCTTGAACAATTATAATTGCAACAATTGAGGCAGCCCTGCTTTCTGGTCTATATTCCGCGAAGTGGTGCCAGGATGTAAGCGATAAGGTAAATCAAACAAACGAGTCCATGACGTCTGTATGTCAACAGTTTTTCGCTGTTCCACAACTAATCACTGGCAAGCGAATGATGCCTTTTTCAGGGATGTTGGTTGTGGTTCTAACAAGGTCACAGGAAACGGCGTAATGTCACGCGATGGTGAATGTAGAGCCCAAGTTGGGGTACAAGCAGGACGCTGCCCCACTGACTATTATTTTATGTTTGCTGGAAGAACATACCCACCTTATCAACGGTGGAAGCGTTGTTGGAGAACCATGGTCGTGGCAGATGGGAAAATAAAACCCAACACTCTTATGGGTGGGTCAGAACAATACCATTGAAAAATCTGAGCGGATTGTTGTTATAAAACGATTAATATGTAAGTAACCTTGTGATGGTGAAATTATTGTGTCCGTATTTTCTAGCCAAGCTTTCTTGTCCAGTCCAGGCTCTCCGAACGGTGGTGCCGGTGTGTGGGTCGACGCGCGCTTAACGTTCTTTCGCACAACCGCAGGCGTGGTCATGTAGATGTGCAAAATGCAAATTTTACAAGACCACTGAATACCTCTTTTAGATGCGCGCGACGTGATGACATTGCTATTACTTGTTTTTGTGGTGGGGCTCAGCTCAGTTAGGACCTTAAACGATTCTGCTGGGTCTTATGAATTTGTTCCCTGGTGTTACGTGACGCTGCCCGTGTACGAGCAGTAACAAGCACCGTCTACAATTCCCTCTAACCCGCCTCTTTTGTATGGCACACAGACTTCCTCGTGGCTGTCAGAATACACCCATGTATAGATTTCTGCTCTGTTCCAAGTGCACATCATCCGGGATACCTACAAGGATACATTACGTAAGTTAAACCGTGCCAGGGAGCCTGTTTTGGACACAAATGGCTGGTGTAGTACTAGGTGGAAACCTGGTACACAAGAACAGCGTACTTGTTGCCCTAAATCTGAAGCCGACGTATAGCGTCTGTGCGCGGCGGTGGTGGATAATGGATACAGCGCAGGGTGCACGAACCTCCATACATTGACGAAACTGCGAATGTAATTGGATGATGCCAACGTTCATAGAGCGGCATCTCTGTAACCAGGGGAGCTGCTACACAGGTCCCGACTTTTAAAGGGAAGCTGAAGCGCTTTCCAAAAACCTTGAGATAGAAGCATTATATAATTTTTTTTTGCGCGCTGACTCCGAATACCACATTGAATTTTATCTCACATGAGTCCAACCGGCATTTATCTTGCAAAACGCGCGCTCCCGTTTGAAAGACGAGCGCTCTTCGTCTTTGACCCCCTGATTGGTTGCGCCCGTCATGACGTCACAGGAGCAAATCCTGCGGCCGCACGGGTTGTCGGAAGCATCGGGAACGATCGCACGGCAGCGGCGCTTGCCTTTTCGCCACTTTAGCATGCAGTATATGTTCGCGCATGACTGCAAGTTTATTTTCCAACTTCCCGTGCTGTTGGTTTAAATATCTTGGCTCTTATATTTGATTTACACGACCGACAACCCCAAAGCAGTGACTGTGGCGTCGGCTAGAGGGTTCCGTCAAAATATTCCTGAATTCGGCAGACAGTGTAGGGGGCTTCTCATCCTTATGGTTATACTAGGTTCTGCCTGAACTGTTTGTTACTATATGCGAAACCCTTTATTCCCAAGAGAAGGCGGCGTGTTATAAACAATCTACCAGCGAAAAGCACGTGTGCACTGCGCGAAGAAAAAGCGTTCATGCGCTGTAAACGCATATGCCAGACATATGTTGCCGGTACACGCATAAAGCAACAAAGAGACTCTGCTTCGGAATTTCCTTTGTACGTTCTCTCCCGCCCCAACCCCCTTTCTCTTCCCCATAGGCACACCCACACGCACGCACGGGCGTGCGCGCGCCATTTGGGCAGCGACACTAAGGCGCCTCGGCGATCGCTAGCTGCACTTCCATGAGTGGTGTTTTACTGCTTGACTTTAATTTATTCTGAAAACACTGTAACTTACTCATACGTCCGCAGCGTTGTCGGCTCTAGCAGGGCTTGATTTTCGCGTGTGCGTTGCGCATTCAGCGACAATATTACGGCCACCTCGTTATAACTAACAGACTAGTCGGACAAGGCAGTTACGTTGTAGTTAGGTTACTTTAGGTAACAATCACGAAACACTTGGGATAATGAATCGTTGGCCTGTTTCAGCATTTCTACTTTGAAGCATTTACCGCGCTAGTCGGACAAAGGCCGTATATATTTACTCTTCGCTCCTAATTTTTTTAGTCTCGTCGTTATATATATCAACAACTATTATTGGCGCACATTTGAGGTTCAGCGGCAACAAGGGCTTGCCAGGTTATAATATGCAGGCACACGGAATTTTGGGCAAAGAATAAGGCCCCCGCCGTTTACACAAATTATGGTACGGTGGTGGTTTGGAGCGGTGTTTTTTTTTCATTCCAGACAAATATTACTTTATTGTGGCATGTATACTTGCAAAATAAGTAATTTAATGGTCTCAGTTCTTTTACTTTGCAGGAATAATGTTCACCTATTAATCTGGAGAGAACTTCTATCAGGATTGGCCCCTTGTTTAAGTTTAGCCTAAAATTGGCTTTCTAAGCCCATAGGAAAATAAAACCGACGCGTCTAACGAAACAGGTATTTCCTGAGCAAATGTGACTTTATTTTTGGAAAGGAACGAAACCTTCCGGGCCAAAGTACAGCAGTATTCACCAGTCTTTTTAAGTCTAACATCTAAGGTGAACATTCATTTCCCGCAAAAAAAGCAAGTAAAAATAGGAAAAACGCATTGGAGCGTTCCTTATTGTATCTAACGTAGTGTGGGATATTCATTTCGCGCAAAAAAGAAAGTAAAAATAGAAAAAAAAACGCATTGCGGTGTTTCATAAAGTATCTCACGTAGTGTATAATATTCTCTGTCACCAATTACAGCCACCCCGGTTGTCGCTTCTGTATGTTATAAAACATCCCGGCGTGGTATTATCCGGCTTAGGAATATGGCATGGAAGCGTATGCCTTGTTTGGCGTTCGTGCGTACTTTTTGAACACGAAAATTGTACAAATAAGTGCTATAAACAACAACCACAAGTATTATGGTTCCTGTGGCGAGCCTCTACAGGAAACAGCGAAAAAAGCATGGCAGAGGCAGCCGATCCGGCCGGAAGTCGAGGTGCGACGTTATCCGGCCGGTTTCCGCCTCCGCTCTTAGGTCTTCCGGCATCGCGCTACTTTTGTTTGCGCATTGCACTGCTTCTAATTCGTGTATTGCGAAAATATTGCTACGGGGCAATTATTTAATTCCCCGCAAAGAGGACGGCATACATGTACTTTGCTAGCCAAGATCATCATCAGGAAGAAAGATGAAGAGTACGCTGACGGCTACGCAGTCTTGGCTCAACGCCACTCAGGCCATGACTGTGGTAGTGCCTACGCAAGCCACCTGCTGACCCCAGCTGAATGAAATTATTGTATTACGGAACGGGAATGCCTTGCCCTAATGTGGGCTGTCGCCAAATTTCGCCCATACCTCTACGGTCGACAATTTTCCGTCGTGACAGATCACCACGCGCTATGCTGGTTTGCGTCCCTGAAACACCCAACCGGACGCCTCGGGTGCTGGGCTCTGCGGCTGCAAGAGTACTCCTATTCTGTAGTCTATAAATCTGGCCGTCTACATCAAGACGCTTACTGCGTATCGTGCTACCCAGTCGAGCCTCCCAATCCTACAAGTCCCCATTCACTCGCCTCCTCGGTAATGTCTATTTCCTCATTTCAACAGCTTTCTGCTGAGCAGCGCCCTGACGTCTCCTTGAGCAGGATCATCGACCGCTTAACCGCTGCCTCTGCCGACCTTTCACTACGGTTGTCCCAAATGAAGGATAGCGTCCTCTATCGCTGCAATGTCCGCCCGGATTGTCCTTATCCGCTTCCTGTAGTACCTGAGCCCCTTCGGTCAGACGTACTCCAGCAGCTCCAGAACCTTCTAACTGCTGGCCATCTAGGGGTTTCCATTAGCTATGACCGCGTGCGACGCCGCTTCTTTTTGCCCAGCTCTACCGCTTTATTCGCCGGTACGTCGGTGCCTGTGACCTGTGCCAACGCAGAAAAGGGCCTACCACGATACCCGCCGGACTTCTTCAGCCGCTCGATATACCTATTGAGCGATTCTTCTGACTTTAGATCTCCTCGGCCGCTTTCCCCGGTCTGCGAACGGCAATATGTGGATTGCAGTGGCCACCGAATATGCTAAACGATACGAATTCACGCGAGCTCTTCTAACCAGCTGCGCAACCATTTTCGCCGATTTCCTCCTGCATGACGTCATCTTACACCACGGTGCTCCTCGCCAGCTCCTGACAGACCGCGGACGATACTTTCTTTCCCTAGGTCGACGACATCCTCCGCTGATGCGCAACAGTTCACAAGGTTACTACCGCCTACCACTCTCAAACCAACGGCCTCACAGAACACCTTATAACCGAACGTTATAAGACACGCTTTCAATGCACGTTTCTGACGGCCATGGTGACTGGCACATTGCCTTGCCTTACATAACGTTTGCCTAGAATTCGTCACGCCTTAATTCTGCCGGATTCTCTCCCTTCTACCTCCTATTCGGCCGAGAGCCGACGTTACCAGTGAAAACTTTATTTTCACTCCCTATGCCACCTTTCTTATATGCACAAGACGCCATCGCCCGCGCTGACTTTGCCCACAACATTGCTCGCATCAGGCTCGCTTCTTCCCAGCGCTCACAAAAGGATCGCTACGACTGCAACTACAGGACCCGCCACTTTGCACCTGGATCCTTGGTGCTGCTCTTGTGTCCTGCACGCCGTGTAGGGCATTCGAAAAAGCTGCTAGCCAGGTACTACGGCCCCTACCGTGTCATGTGCCAAGTTACTGAGGTCAATTACGAAATCGCTCCACTGGTTTCCGTCGACTCATTCCGCTCTCCACAAGCAGACGTCGCCCACGTGGCGCGTCCTAAAACGTACAGCTGGAAACCCACAGCTTTACCTTGACAAGCACCGAGACGGCGCTGCTACCACCGGGTGGTTGTCTTAAGGGGCAATAAATAAATTCCTAGCAAAGAGGACGACATACATGTACTGTGCTAGCCGGTATCATCATCAAGAAGAGAGATGAAGAGACGCTGACGGTGAAGCGCATTCGTTCCCTGGCTTGCGGGGTGCTCTCTTCCGCCGTGGTTCGTAATAAGTAGCCTCGGACGGAGTATCGTAAATACACCACTGTTAATACAGCTTTACCTTCTATTAATATTTCGTACACGGGAACTATTCAATGTGCACTTGCCGCTGGTGAATTTTTCTTTTTTCTGAAACCTCTTCACCTTCTCTTTAAAGGGGGTATCGGCGTTTAAGTTGGATAACGATTGATTCGGCGATGATACAATAATAGACGACTTCACGAAGTTGACTTGCCGGCACATTCCGTGCTTCTGATGACCTCGATCAATATCTCCACAGTGTGAAATTCTTGTTCCAGATATATGGCGGAGGACATGAAGGAATTCTGCAGTTAATTAGACAGAGCCGCAGTTGTGATCAAGCTAAACAAACAACACCTGATACAAACAGCCCAAGCCCTTTCAGTCAATACTAAGCTATGATAGCTGTAAAACGACGCAGTAAGGCTCTACTAGCGCTAGGTGGTTTTACGATGACGTCGATGCATCGGGTAACAAGGTATCAGCGCGGTTCAGAGTATGATACGATTGATTGGGGGGTTTAACGCGCCGACGCAACGCAGGCGTTGAGGCGCGCCGTAGTGGAGGGTTCCGGAATAATTTTGACCACCTGGGGACCTTTAACGTGCGCATTAATCTCGTACACACGGGCGTTTTTGCTTTTCGCCTACAACAGAAAAGCGGCCGCCGCGGTCTGGAATCGAACCCGGGACCTTGTGCATAGCAGCGCAACACCTTAGCCACTGGGCCACCGCGGCGGGTAGAAGCATGATACTAGACTTCAACGCGATTAAAAGGAAGGTTAGGGGGAAATTAGTAATGAGTAGAAACAATAGTCCTTGGAATGCAGGGTATAGAATTGCGGAGAAATTCCATACTTTTGTTCAAACGATGCATTACAAAAACGCACGGAAGCTTCCCAATAATATAACTGAAACCAAAATTATTTCATTGTAACGGACAATCTAAGATTTGTGAAGGATGTGGAGGTGACAGGCAAGATTCTAAGAAGCAATCGTAGGTTTATTATGTGTAAATAAAGCTGGATATAACAAAAAAAGATACAAACTATCCAAAAGTATAAAACGTAAGATGGGGTCAGTCTAGGTGCGACGAAGTTGTTTATAGTATTGCCTGACAACTAATTCGCGATTCTAACCGGACGTAACTAGTTAAATGTAGGGGTACTAAAAGACAGCCTTCTGAATATGAATGAGCAGATTTTGGGAGCGCAACTCTTAAAACGAGCCGGGAAACATAGAAAAGCATTGCCAAAGTATGCTACACAAAGTTGCTTTCATGATTTAAAAGTTTAAAATCGGAGGTACCAAAGTTGAATACGCAAGAAATGCTACAATTTTTCGTTCCTACGGAACCACCATGAATGATGAATCCGTGAAAGGAGGAGGGACTAGCCATTTGCACAAACAAAGCTTATGTACTAGCTGAATAGCATGTCATCTAAAACCAACATTTGGGTGAGTTGAGGCTGCCTTTCTGATCACAGGTGACCGAAGTAGGACGACCAAGTGGCTGATTTGTAACGTAGTTATTTTCCTCTAAAACGCAATATAACGACGAAATCGAAAAATATTACCAATGGCCGTGAAAGGAGGCACGAAAAAGAAGCCACAAAACTACCACGTATCAGCACGTGCCTTATTCAGTCTGCTTGTTTCTTTCAGGTTTTTTTTTATGAAAAACGACCTATTGCTCCGAGAGCCACATTTCCGACAGCCTCAATAATTTCTCTATTCAATAGGTCCAAATAGACGGCACATGCGCCCAGCCTTAATAGTTATGCTCCAAGGAACATGCATCACACTGGGAGGCAGGATTTACATTCGCCTTTTTTTATAATCGTCGTATTCCGAAGTCTGTCTTAAAGGCATAATCCGGTGTGAACTTTGCAGGGCTTCTTGGAAGGTCAAGGGAGTTTAAATACATACCATTCACATACTTTTTTGAAATGGGTAGTTTATATGGCACGAACGTGTTCCTTTTACCAGCCTGTGTGTTATTCTGGAAAATACAAATAACTTGTCTACAGACAGTAGAAAACCAATTGAATGACCGCACCTCCAGATATCGTTTATTTTTTGTGCGAAACTGTATACATATATGTTATGACTTGTTGTCCAGGTTTTCGGACAGATCCCGAAAAAATCAAAGCAGCACTCGCCGAAAAAATTGCACAATTTTGATTTATACTATCACCACCCATATTAGCGCACACTACGGAAATAAATAAGTGTGTACTTATGAATATCCCCTACGTTATTAGCACCACTAGCAGTTCACACGTTTCGGCGATAATTTCAAATGGCCAACAGTAGCACAACGAGTCTCCTTTCTCATCTTTTAAGGCCAGTATACTTGTCGAAACAAAGGCTAACGACCCTGCTAAAGTTCCACTAGGGAAATATTTTGCTTACTTCCAGAGGTATAAATTAGGTAAATTGTTGAAGCCGTTCTTGTTTTGGAGAGCTCACACCGAGCAGTGGCCAGTGTTTGCTCTCTTCAGACTGGGGCTCCTAGCTATACCTAGTTATTGCGCAATCGTTGAAGGGGATGTTTTATGCTGATAACCATAAATCTAAAGCATCGCCCTTGAATCAACGGCAAAAATCTTGTACGGTATAACAAGGGACATCGCCACAATCTTTACGGTTGTAAACGTACAGTCATGGACAATTTATATGCGAACCGCGGAGCGCATGGCCGAAGGTACCGGTGCCGTCAACTTGCAGGGGCCGTGGAAAACGCACGGACATGCGCAGTTGAGATGTAGGGAGCGAGGCTGCCTGTCCCACTGCGATATGTCGCCCTTTCCTCTCTTGTTGGTCGCGTTTAGAGAAATGTTGGTCGCGTTTAGAGCAATGCGGCGCGTAATTGCTCGCAGATGCGGCCAGTGCTTGCGTGGGAAACGCGTGTATGCTCTCGTAAGGCATACTTTTGAGCTCATCAAGCTTTCTTGAGGAAAATCAGTGCACAGAAATGGAGGCAAAAGTTAAAATGCATGCCGCCGAACTTCTGATGGCACTGCATTGTTTTGCCTTCGTGGTCCAGAGGGTGAGGAATTGAACAATCAGCTGGCCACCAATAATGCGTCGTTGTTTGACTGCGTCATGGCTGAGTCACTTCGCAGATTCAGTGCTTGTAGCAAACAATAGATATACCACCATAATTCGTCTCCATTGATATACACTGCAAGCATTGTGTGTGCTGGGAAGTTTATTCACACAAATTAATAATATATTCAGGTCCGGCCGTTCAATGTGGGCTCCCCGGCACAACAATTTTGAAGGCCAGAATTTTTCCGTTCTTTTTTTGGCAGGCACCTCAGTGCTTGTAGAAATTCGTGGAGCGGGCAGCACTGAGTATGATTTGAGTGTGACCCAGGTGACCATCGTTATTTGCTCAAGTTACTGCATTCCACATGCAAAGCTATGTCCGCAATGTGACGCCGGCACACACGGGGGGCAGGCGTTCGTTTGAGCCCAGCACGCAGTGGCCGAAGATGCTATCTCGCGCCGCTTCGCTAACAATTGTTTTCAGCTCTCTTGCGGCAGGGCGACGACGCAAGCATGCGAGCAAGCAGATGGAAACACATCGCAGTGAGAGACGCAGCCTCGCTCCCTACATCTCCACTGCGCATGTACGTGCGTTTTCCCCGGCCACTGCCTGTTTACGGCACCGGTATCTCCAGCCGTGCACTACGCGGTTCGTATTTGAAATGTCCATGACTGTACATGCTTTGCCTTCAATTATTTTTGCGCGTGTACAAATATGTGTCTGCCATTAAAACATTAAAGAAATAATCTGCCCGAGCGCTCTGATGTGCTCGTATTTCGATATGATTCCACCAAAGATTTGGAGCATCTAAAAAAGAGGGCAGTAAAATCCGAATTTCTGAGAGTTTGATTATTGCAAGATATGACTTAAAAAAAAACACATCAAACGTTTTCTAGTTAATAAAATCCGAAAAACACCCTCTGATCTTTCCCAGAAAAAAGCTGAAACGGTTACCCCTAGTCACGACAGCCATTCCGACCAGCAGAGCTGTTTATGTCGAACGTTAGTCCTCTATACCTTTAAAAAACTCGCAGTCTCAACAAGAAAATGTCGATAGAGATGTCTCTGAAGTCTAACAAGGGACGTTTCCACCGTAATGCCCGCAGCTAACCACTCGGTTAACCAAAACGCCGAGAGGTAGGGGGTTAGCTGTGGTGGGGAACAGTAACATGTGCAGCCAATTGGGGAAAAAAGACGCTTCCAGTTGTTGGAATTGAACCTCGGTTCTTCGAATTACGAAACCTGCGTCTATTCCATGTATCTATCAACGAGTTCCGGCCGCAAGGCAATTCCTTCGGGTTCGTATTGAGGGCGTCGGCATACGACTCTGCCGCGAGTATTAGTGCGTGCTAACGCGGTCCACGTTCGGAGGGATGTGAAAGCCTGCGACGAAATGATCCGAGCCTGCTGGTCCTTGAGGACTTGGAGCGGCAAGTTCTGAAATAAATGGGAGCTTGAACAGCTGGTTCCCCAAAGAAGGGAGAAGGTCCCGCCGCTCTGTTATTTCTCCAGCCTTGCAGAACTAGTGCAAGCTGCGCCACTTTTTTTCTTGTTTCTCTTGTGCTATTGTTGATTTTTCGGTCATGATCCCCACACATGCTTTCATCCCTCTACAGCAGACTCTGTGACAAGAAATGAATGCATGACAAAGATGGAATTTGAAAGGCGACTTATAGTTCTCTGAAGATGTCTTTAAAAGTGTGGCTTCGTACTTTTAAGAGAGCCTTGGAAAAAAAAGGTATGCAATACTTTTTCTGCGACCTGTGATTTTAAACTCTATCGATCACACTCCAAATAGACATACTTGGTGAGAGTTGTAGCCCAAGATCCAAAACACCCACAGAATGAAAAACTGACTTTGTATTCCCACGGGTAAGTGTTTCCCATTTTTGAAACGTGTGCTTTTTTTATCAATATTCGTCAGGTACATTCAAGTATGACAGAAATCATCCACATACCGGGAAATCCTTGAACATTTCACTATGAACGCAAGTGGACAATTATCTAGAAAATTTAGGGAAATGCCCTACCCAACTAGAGAACAATCTTTGATCACTGTACACAAGCCAGCGTAATAAAGAAAATAAAGGAAATGAAATATTCCAGGCTTCAAGTAAAATTTTAGAAAAAACTATTTCAACCACCAGATTTGAATTGCACAATCATCCCGAAACTCATGAAAACCTGAACGGGCCCATCTAGGCAATAGCGGCTTGTGTGATGTGGGCTTTCATCGTAAGGAAGACATGTGGTTTCTTTGTAAATATACACTATTTAACATTGAAACAGAAAAGTAATGAGTAAAACTGAATATATTTGCAGGGAATCAGAGTAAAGTAGCAGCACACTCCATATGGAGTACTGAAACATCAGAATACAAAAAAATACGCGAATTACCTATTTACATGCCACTCTTGAAGAAGAAATAATAAACACTTCAGCCTTGCAAGGAGAACAGTGACGAGAAAATAGAACTTACCTTCACAGTGAGTCGAAGGAGAGTAGACCACAATGCAGGAAAGCAGAGAGCAGGAAAGCAGACCACAATGCAAGAAAATGAAACTATATACGTACATTTTACTTTTGGGACAGAAGCATAAAGTTTTCAATTTAGATAGCGATTGCACAGAAAAAATTTTATGGTGCAAGTTGTTAAAAATCTTTGCAATGTACACACATCGTCTCGCTGCTCCATATCTAGTTGAGAACCGTGGAACAACAAAGCGGGTTTTATTGCGCAGCTGTCGCGGTGCGATATGAGAGACCTTAAATTCATCCGTCCAGTAATGGCGCAGTACTACAGTACAAGTGAATAAACATTTAAATGAATGAATACCAAATTCGGAAACATTATCTTTGCTAAAGATGCAGTTTGATTGTAAGCCACACTCTTTAGTATATGTTTTACAGGTTATCAATTTGGTTTTGCTAATCTCCGGAGCAGAAACAGAAAACCGTTATTCCGTATCTTAAAACACTAATATGCAAGCGCATGAACTATCATCTATTAATTGGGAAAGGCACCAAGCTTCTTACATTGAAGAGTAAACACGCCACGGATCTCAGTTTTGAGCGTACGTAAGCACCATGGTTTTGCCACGACAAATCACTGCAGAAATGATCTCCGAGATACCTATTTGTATTTGTGTAGTTCATGGGAGAGCATTGGCATGATGTGCAGTCAAGGTGATGAAGAATCATAGGCAGGTCCATCTCACAAAGTTTCAGGGGATTTTTGAAACACGTGGCTTTAGTCTTGCCGTGATTGATGGTGTGGTTGTTCTTCCAGAACCGAGACATAGCTTTGTAGACTGATTGCTGTAGCTGCTCAACTGCCGATTTATATTTGACATGCTTTGTTAGGAGGACAATGTCATCCGCGTACTGAAACACTTTCCTGTTAGGAATTATTGACACAAAATCATTTACAAACGAATTGAAGAGGAGAGGAGATAAAATTGATGCTTGTGCGACACCGCAATCAAGCAGCTGTTTAGTGCTGGAGTATATTTTACCTATAACAACCATTTGTGACCTGCCAGCAAGGCAGTTCTTAAGTACAGCATGAAAGGGGCCCCTGAAGACGATTAGGTATAACATGCGTAGTAATATGTCGTGACAAACTGTATCAAAGGCTTTGGATACCTCGAGAAACAAAGCGTACCAAAATAGATTAAGTCCAAAAGACGCATACAACTCATCTGGAAATTCTTCCAAAGACAATTATGCTTCGGGCTTGCACAAAGCTAAATTGCCTGACAGACATAATGGAGAACGTATGAATAAACGAATTCATCACCTCAAGCGAAAATGTTGCTAGAACCTGGGATAATATTGGCAGAATTGAAATGGGGTGGTAGTTCTCAAAATTTGATTTCTCACCTGCATTGTGTAATGGTCTAACTAAAGCAGGTTATAGATTTTTTCGAATACCTCCCGTATCGAGGAAACCATTCAGTATGAAAAGAACAACGTCTTCTACCGCCCCGAAATTTCTTGTCAGTATGCCTACTATATTCCATTTATTACTGCTGGTTTATTTATTCAAAAACTAGAAAGGATGCGAGCAAGGTCCGATTTTGAAAGCGGAGGCAAAAAAGCGGATGCTGCTAAGGAACCTCTCAGCGTCAAGTCTAGTTGAGACTTTGCGGACTCTGCTGTTGAGGCCTGGCTGAAGAAATTCTTGAACAAATTGGCTGTTTCAACAGTACTTCCCGGGAAATGTCCGGCCACAGATTTTTATTCGTTAGATTTTCCCCTGACATGGTTCACTAGGAACCAGGTTTTGCCAGCATTTTTGGACGATTTATTAAAGTTGTCGAAAAAAAAAGCCACGTTTTGCAGCACGGAAAAGAGCGACAACCTTGTTTCTGGCGATTTGATATTGCAAGCGGAGGGGTTCATTCTGAGAGGCACTTTTTCACTTCTTCCAAAGCCAATCACTATCAGCTCTAGACTGCATAATATCAGAATTAATCCAAGTGTAGTTTTTTCCGGCGATGTTTATTCCTAGCAAATGTACAGGATCGCTCGAAGTCTGCCAATCGTTCACAAAAGCTATCGTAAACTTGGTTGGTAATCTACCTTCCATCAGAGAAGGCCATGTCAAGTTCAGAATGGGGCCATCTAGCGTTCTTTAATCTACAAATGTGACGCGTATTTCTGACGCGGTTTCAACCTTTTTTAAATGTCGTGAAACAGGACCCTGTTTCTTTAAACCTACACGGTAGGCTACTAAATAATGATCAAACAATTTCTGGGTAACAAAACATGAAGTACAAGAATGATTAGGAATTCTAACCGCAATGTGATTTAAAACCTCGTAATGCCCAGTGTCTCATATATCATACACAGAATTCGAATTCGAATAGTATACACAGTCTCGGCGCGCCGTTGCGTCGTTGGAGGTTTTTCTTTTTTCCGCCGTTGGGCAACTTTACCTCCAGAAGGTGCTGCTTTCAGTTTCCCCCCGTGGGCTGGGGGACCTTCCACTTGCGAAGTCAACATTACTACGGCCGTTGGGCGACGACTGATGGAGGTAGGGTGACGGCGATTGCTTGAAACGGGCTGGCCCACGGCTGGTGTTGGACATGTATTCTTCGATCTCTGATGGGCGCTGCCCAGGTCTGGGCGGGGTGCTTCAACGGAGAACCCTCACGAACCAAGCCTCTCATAGGGGCAGCGACGGTAGATGTGGTCGACCTCTCTATATGGCAGCAGAGAGGACAATTATCTTGAGTTCGCTATACGTCCGTCTTCCTCGGCGTCTGGTTTTGGACCACAGGGGGTCAGGCAGGCGACAGTGAGCGGCGGTACGGCGGAGCCTATTGGCGACGAGTTGGAGCAGGGCGGGGTCGACGAACAGCTTCGGCGTAGGCCATAGCTTCTGGTTCGCGGGGTGCTTCCGACGGCGTAGAAGTTCTTAGTGCGTGTTTAATTTCTTCTTCGATAACGTCGGTCAAGGAGGTGAATTGGGGTGGCGGAGTTGTTAGGAAAAGTTTCCTGAGTTCTTTGCGAACGACAGCGCGGATTGTTTCCCCTAAGTCATCTGTCGCGAATCCCGAGGCGTTGACGGGGTTCGCCAAAAAGGCGTTGTGGGGTCAATCGTACTGCCTCAAACGCATGTCCAGGGTCCTCTCGATCATGGACCCCTCGGTCACGAACGCAGCGATAGTCCTTGTGGGGTTGCGAATTATTCCAGCGAAGAGCTCTTGCTGTACACCGCGCGAGAGAAGGCGCAGCTTATTCTCTTCCACCATTTTTTGGTCAGCTCGTCAGAACAGCATCTTCATCTCCTCAACGAACACTAAAACACCTTCGTTGGGGTGTGGGATTCGCGTCTGCAACAATAGCTCAGCTCGTGTTTTACACACCACAGTTGAGAACGTTTTCAAAATTTCTGTTTTGAAGATGCCCCATGATGTTAGCGAGCTCTCGTGAATTTCAAACCAGACTCGAGCCGAGTCTTCAAGGTAGAAAAAACTTGCCTCAAAGTTTCTTCGTCATCCCATCGGTTGAAATTTCAGACGCTTTCCAGCTTCTCCAGCCACTATTCGGGGTGTTCCCGAGGAGATCTTCGGAATGACGGGGGCTCCCGAGGTTGCTGCAGAACGACGGGAGGATTGGTTTGGTTGACCTTTGTGTTCGTAGCGATGTCTTCCTTTTTCACTTTGGGAGGCAGTAGAGAGAGTTCAGGAGAGAGGCCTTTTTGTCGGAGGGTGGTACAAGTGGGGCTTGCTTGGCGACTTGCAGATGGTTTAGGGTTCATGTACCGAGCACCAGATAGCACGAAGCCAGAGACGGCGCAGTTGTCTTCAAGCAAAATACGTTTATTGGAGCGAACTTGTGCTCCTCTAACATCTCAAAGAATACAGGTCGCGAAGCAACAGTCAACAAAGTGACGTGCGAAGGAAAGCGCGACGATTCGAATTCCGCGGCATCTGCTCTGCTAGAATTTATCACTGGGCGCGAGGGTTTCTCGAAAGATCGAAGTTTATCCAGAACACTTTAGATCAGCGAAGATAATTCTAGGCTGTTCACGTCAGTTCCGAAAGCTCTTTCTATCAAAAGAGATAAGACATGCGGCACAGAAAGAAAGGACGGAACACGTGCCTTTTTTGCCCACAGCGAACACTCGTTAACACAGGCCGGCGCAGCTGGGCGGCAAAAGCAAAACACAAATAAACACACCCAATGCATGGTTCGCGGCAATATACACCTCTTAATCTAGGGTTCATGACCATTTTCCTTGATGTGAAGTATTTGAGGTAGCCTATATTTGCATGGCCCTCGCAACACCACTCAATCACTTGCGCTTTTACTAGCTCCCTGTGTTTTATTTTCTACAATCTTTTCACTAGGCGTGATATATTCAGCGTTATGTAAATCTGTCTTGTACTCCTAACCACCATTCAGTCATTTCTGTTTTGCCACATTTTTCTGGCATTGTTTTACAATTTCTTTTATTGTAAGATATTTCAAGTTGAATATATGTCTCTTTCACATAACCTGGGTTTAGATGTTTTCTTTTCAATTTCCTGCCAATCTTTTTGCAGTGTGTACCTCCTTTTTTGGCATGAAAATTTGTACTTTTCATGTAATAATACCATCTGCACCCTTTAGGTCTAGGCACATGGGTATCGAAACTAATGTTGTTGGGCTAAAAAACTGCTATGTATATATATATATATATGTATATAAATAAGAAGTCAATACAGTGAAAAGCGGTTATAGCGAACTGTAACATGCTCGGCCAATCTTTTGCTATATCCAATAGTTCCATGTAGCGAAGCCAGCAGACATAGAATTTTTTGTTACAAAATCGCAATATGCAGGACACCCTTAGTCTTTGCATGTGGAAACAAATACAATATGACGTAGGTCGTTACCTTACACAAAACAATGAATTTATTGGAAGCACAAAGGGCACTTTCCAACTAAACTGCCTACTTCAAAAAAAGAATTATTCGAGTTTTCAATTTCAATTTGACGAGCACCGCATTCGATTCCTTGTCCTTCAATATCGAAGCAATAATGTCCGAGCATATCAACTACCGAAAGCGCTTCGTTAGGCATAAGACGACTTTCCCTCGCGACATCATCTTCCTTTTTGGAGCTTTCCACTCACCAGCTGCCATGACAGGACGACGGTGTCTGCATTAGAGGCAACATGGAAGGCAACCTGGTCGTCGACGACATTCAGAAAAACAGCGAGGGAACTCTACACTCCCATTTTGTTGTGCACCGTTGCAGTCTTGAACCATTCTCAACTAGCCCGGCTTTTCGCCCTGCTTCAGTTACGAAAAGTGTTGGGCATCACCAATTGCCAATTGCCAATTACCGCTGTGAGAGCACGCATTTTGGCAGCAATTCTAGGTTCACCGAGTTCGATATACCCGATGTGAACTTCGTTATAAGGAATAAGTTTCGCATGTATTTTATAACTGCTTTTTTGTTTGATATATAGCATACTTCGCTCTATCCGGGATCGTTACAATCGGGTTTGACATATAAACTGTTTTACCTGAACTATTCTTTATTTGATGTGTACTTTGAAATTTTTTTCCACCAAGGTGTACTCATTTACAGCTAGCTTAGCAAGACTGTCATTTTAATCATTTTATTTTTAATTGTTCATCTGATAGTTTATTTGCAGAAAGCATGTACACGAGTGCTGTGTGGTCGAAAGCTGAAATTCAATCACACCAATTAAGTAGCCTATCTGTCAATGGCACTTGTGCACATCAGGACTGGCTGGATGTTACTTGATGACACTTGTTTTTGATGCGATATTTCTTGTTCGGAGGTGTTCTTTGTGTGCGTCTCCAAGAGTCTGTGATCAGCTTGGCTCTTCACGTATGACACTTTGTACAGGATGCTGCATTTCGAAAATGGGAACACATTGCTCTAACAACGAGGCGCCAAGTAACAGCAAGCAGTGATGAATAGCTGGCAAGGCATGTTTTTGCAGTATAAGTGCCCAGCGCACGTGGGCAACCTCACAAAGCGGGCGCGCCAAACGCGCAAATATTGCATAAAAATGTAAATATAATGAGTACATGATCATATAAACAATATCATGCTAACGTAGACTAGACATAGATTTAAGCAACTAATGTTTGTGGCAAAGTCAGCGAAACAATATAGAGTAGGAAAAACCTCTACATCTTGCATGCGTAGCCTTAGTCTATCCTGAACTTGTGCCACTAATGTACGGTCCCGTAAACCGCATAAAAAAGTACTATCACAGGTATATTCTACGACATGCTTCACCCAAGTACGCCGGTAGCCCTAATCCGGAAGTAGACAGTCCTCTCACCGTTTCAGAACTGCGCGCGGCAGAACAAGGGCTACGCAGCAAATCTTCCCCCGGCATAGACAAAATGTCTAATAAAATTATTTCCAATCTAGATGACTCATCTCTAGAAGCTCTCACAGACTACATGAACCGTTGCAGAAACTCTAGCACACTCCTGCCGTAGTGTAAGGCAGCGAAGATTACTCTCATACCAAATCCCGGAAAGAGCCTTAACATAAAAAATCTGCGGCCCATCTCGTCCGGAACTAGACAGTCCTCTAACCATGTCGGAAATGCGCGTGGCAGCACGAGAGGTACGCTGCCAAGCTGTCCCCGGACCAAATAAAATGTCTATCCAAATTATTTCTAATCTAGATCTCATCTAGACGCTCTCAAACACTACATGAGCCATTGGAGAAACTCTTGCACAATCACGCCGTAGTACCAAGCAGCCAAATTTACTCTCATGCCAAAACCAGGAAGAGCCTTACAAAGAAAATCTGAGGCCAATCTCGCTGACCTTCTGTGTAATGAAACTTATGGGGCATGTGGTCTTTACCTGTCTCCCGCATTACATGTGATCATCCAAGCTATTTAAGCCATCTGTGCTCGTTTCTCGACCCCGACTCTCCGCACAAGATGTCATATTCCAATCACATCAGATCGTTAACACGAGTCATCTCCAGCCGGGCATACTACAGCTATCGTGGAACCCGACTTAACAAAAGGTTAATCACGTCCGGCACCATGCGATCTTGAACCAGCTGATAGATTTCCATGTGGCCCGAAAACATACGACTACATCAACCCTTTCTTACGGAATCCGCGGCGAAGCCTCTTGTTAGGGGAATAGAATCGGCTACTATCTCCCTGGTTGTTCGTGCCCCCCCCCCAGGTATCGTTCCTATCGCCGTTTTTATTCAATGTAGCACTAATAAAACTCGCTCATCGCCTCTCTAGTATCCTGCATGTGCGTCACAGTTTATACGCTGATGACATCACGATATAGACGGCTGGAGGCAGCGAAGCGCCCATCGAAGACCGCCTACAACAATGTGTCGACATTGCGGATGATTACGCCGGCGAGCAGGGTTTGATGTGTTCCCCGCAGAACATAGATCTCCTCTACAGACCTCCGGCAAGGTGCTCCTGATATTATTCTCACACTACAAGATCGCCGTATCCCCATCGCCCCGTGCATACGCGTTCTTGGGCTCCGCATTCATCAATCTGGCTGCAATACGGACATCACCGAAGTACTCTGCGCACGTTCACTAGAAATAAGCTCTTTTTTCACGAATTTCCTACCGCCACCATGGACCAAAAGAAGGCACGCGTCTCCATTTATTGGAAGCCTTTATTATAAGACGTATCACGTACGTCACTCCATAACTCAACCTCAAAAAAGCTGAACCATATAAAATTGGGTGCATATTACGCAAAGCCTAAAAACAGGCCGCGGGCATTCCCATTACAGCATCCACCGAACGCATCATGGCTTTGGGTATCCATATTTCTCTATTTCAACGTGTAGAAGCGTAGCGCACAGCGTATTATCTGCCATTATTTAGCAGTGAAACAGGACGCCTTCTACTCCCTAAACTAATCATTCCGTACGCCAGCCAACATGCAACCAAGATTCGCTACCTCCTAACTTTCAAAAGGCCATCTACGCCTCCCGATTCCGAGAAACAAGCACCCGGTACACCACCAAGATGACCGTCATGCCCATGCGTCTTCTCTGCACCAACGTTTCAGTGACGAGCCTGGTATGTGTGTTATGATGACGCCGCTGATTACCACCACACGCGCGCCGTGGCAATGACGGCAATAGCTGCTAAAGGTCACTATCTGGCATCCCCCTCTACTTACACTGTTACGTTGAGGAATGGAGAACAGGCCGCCTTTGCACTTGCCGCCGCCTCCACAACTGATAAAACCATAGTGAGCGAAACTACAACAGCTCCCAGGATATTTGAAAATGGCAGGATCTCCAATACCGCCCTGATCATCTGACGCTCCGTTCTAGACGCTCCTATGCACCACGTTCAAATAATCTGACACCGGCCCATGCGTTTCTACCAGCCAACGAGCTAGCACACGAGGTGTCCCGAGGTTTTAGCTCGCGTGATTGCCCTGACGACGGTGCTTGCTAGGACTAGGGAGCTATTGACAGGCTGGTGATCTACGAGGAAATCGCCTAACGCTATTGCATAGAGCGCCTGAAATATCCCGCAGCGCATTCCACGTTTAACAGACGTCAATCTGTGCCCTGACATCAGCTGCAGGCAAATGCATTTCTCAATCATGCAGTATTGAGCCACATTTATCCTGACCTTTTTAAGAATCAGTGCAAGAGGTGCACGCAGTGAGCCACATTCGCTCACATGATTTCCGCATGTGATGCTCAACCACAAACTATATGAGCACGCTTACGAATTACCAGTGCGGAGCAGTGGGAGACTTATTTGCTTAGCTCGGACACTCAAATACAGGCCAAAGTACTCCAACCGGCCAAAGATGCCGCTTGTGCCCAAGGGCTGCAGGCCGCCATATGAGGGGGAGCAATTCAGGAAGGTTCACACTTCCGCTTCCTCCTTTCACCCAGTTTAGGGCAAAATTAGGTTTTTACCCTCATGTGATTTGTACGAGTGGTTGTAGTTGCAGCGACACGGAGTACACCGACTTCCGACCCCAGCAACAAGCCTGTTGGACATCTTCAATGTTCATTGCTAATATCTACAGTATATATTGCGCATGTAACACGATTTGCTGCGTAGATAAAACGAAAAAAGACAATGCTCTCAACTTCACCAGAACTGGAAATGTTGCCAGTGACAAAACTGCATTGCAGTGCATCTTTTAAGGTGTGAGGCCAAGTGCAGGGGAAATCTTTTTAAAAAAAGGCAAACAATGCGTATATTTTGTGTGCGTCATAATGCGGACTTTTAAGTCAACGGGAGATTTTTAAAGTACGTAGAATTTTTGTTTATATAAATTGATTTCACAATTGTTACAAATGCGGGTCTCACGCCAAGACTAATAGCTGTAATTTAACTCCATGAAAACAGGTATTGTTTTAGTGATGAGAATGGGGGATGCTTTGACCCGTACAATAGACCAAAAGTAATGCGATCGGATGAATCCTTGAACCATGGTGTCAAAATATCCAAAACATTTAGCGTTTCAATTGGGTGTGCCTTTGTGTAAAACGTGGCCATATCAGAATTTGTGGCTCGATCTTATTTTTTGAGGTTCATTCCATATCTCGTAATGTGAGAAAGAATTGTGCCAAGTTGCTCTGAAAAATCTGTAGTATGAAAAAAATTGTGAATGTTGACGTATGGAGAAATTGCCAAAAAGAGTTTTAGAAGAACTTGTTGTTGGGCGAGTTGGTGTACCTTGGTGAATGAATACGGGCCTTGCGCGAAAAAGACACCACACTCAGGGCGGGCGGGACAAGCGCTCGTCCCGTCCGACCTGTGTGTGGTGTCTTTTTCGCGCAAGGCCCGTGTTCATTTGCCAATGAGGGGTTGTGAAAAAACCAACGAAATATTTCAAGCAAGTTCAGCGCCTACATAAGCTAATCGGAAGAGCTAAAATTCCCCAAATTTGAAAAAATTGTGCCTTTTACTTGCCCTCACGGTTTGCTTGCTTGTTTGCTAAACTATTTTCTATGCTAGAACGCTATACTATGCTAAAAGGCTTGCGAAACTATTTTCTTATTGCTTGACGAATTTAAAGGTGCCCATGTCGTGCAAAAACAACTACACATGTCGCATTCGCAACAAGAGACGGATATACCAAGAATCTCAAGAATTAAAGACCCTCCCGATGTCCTCGGTTGATTACAAACTGTTGATCAAGGTAGCAGTTAATCACATATGTGACATCATAAATTTCAAACAAGCCCGGCAACCGGCCTTGATTAAAAAATGAGACCTGGATTACAATAAACCGCATCCCGGCATCTATCAAAAATACACAAAGGATAGAACACCTTTTTACATGGCGTTCATAGGTGATTGAAGTGTTTGATTGAACCGGCAGAGAAAACAGCAGCTTTGCTGAAAGCAGTTATGTCCAGGGAATTGAGGAGACCTACACAAGATACCGGATAAATGGCAGGTTTGTGAACTAAGCCTGTTCAAAAGCAAAGGAAAGTTTCTCCTCCAAAATGCGGTGCGACATAAAGATTCAGTTTCGCTAAAATTGTTCCCATAATTACTTATTATCGCCTACCGAAAACTGCACTATGAAAATGCAGGATGGCTGATTCGCGAGAAGGACTTAAACCGTTTGAGTTTTATATATGGCATAGTGTTGCTCTCTTGCTCATTATTTCATCTGAACACTTGCGAAAATGCCTCGGTAACTGCAAAAAGAAAGCCTGGCTGTGTAACGAATTAGCCGAATAGAGAGCTCTAAATTAAATATAAATCAGCCCCTGAAATCGCCAGTTTCAGCTCGTGTGATCAACTGCGAGAGCTAGTAGAATAATATAACTTCCTTAGGAATGTTTCTCGTGCCAATTCAAAGATCAAGAAAGAAATTTCACACAGTATAGGAATGGTTTCTGGTGCTCTAGGTAAGCGCTTTCCACTAGTAAAGAGTGAGCTACCTCTATCTATAAAAAGAACAGTCTACAACGATTGGGTTTTACTGTTATGACATAAAGGGTGGTATGGTTGCCGTAGACGAAATGAATATCGCTGCAGCCCGTGAGTAGCAAAGGAGTACTTAGAAAGGCCTACAAGTGGCGGACGACCTTTGAATAGATCGAGAAAAGAGATAAGCAAATTAGGAGGCAAAGAATAGTCTCAGACGGTGACCGACAGGGCACTAAGGGATAATCGGAGAGGCCTTCGCCTTTCTGTGAAATCAAATAGGCTGTCGATGAATATGATGGCATCTTCAATGAGACAAGTACGTGAACGCTCATTGCGTGCAAATATGATTTTAGGAAGCAGTACAGTATTTTATAGACTGAATATTTTCTCACAAAAGAAAGCAGGCACCTCGAATAAACAAACCATGCATTTTTTCTGTAGTTGTTTACGTGTGTCTTTTGGGTCTCAAACACGTGCTTTCTACCTGATTTTCAAAATGTGGCGCGCACTCTCTGTAAGGGTGCAGCATTCCCAGTAATTGCGTAGTTAGGCACACCGCATCTTCACTTTTTTATTTTGATGGATGCTTGTGTTTAATTTATTTTATTTTATATGATTAATTCTTGTTACTTTTTTGGGAACATCCCAAACAGAGAAAGCACAAGAGCTGGACAGGGAACTCTATTTACTTAGTGTACTAACGCATTTGAAAGTGGTAGCTTATTCTGCATAGGTGGTTCACTGTGTTGAACTTCGGCTGAGAGTTTATGAAACTTCTTGTAGATATTGTTTTTTTTTGTAGGCGTGTGTGAGCTACCAGTCTTGGAAAGATCATTTTGGTTTGGATATTGCGTAGGTGACATGTGTCTTTCTACAGCACTATTTTTTTGTACAGGGCATTTTATAATCAATGCCCTTTATACGAATCACAACAAATTACAACTTCCTATGAATCAGCACGTTCCTGCACAAATCAGAATTACAATGCATATTTTAAATTATATTTCGACACCACGCATACCTCTGCATTAGATGCCTCAGTTTCCGAAAATCGGTTTTCGTTATTTAGGCGTAAACAAATAAGGTTCGCGATGTATTCGTTTTTTGAACGCGGATTTACTCCGACATAGCATGTGCATTACTACGAACACGAGCAAGCACCTGCCTGAGGTTCCCATCGGTTGCCTCGTCATATTATAGATGTGATTTCCGGTACAAGCCAGGTCGACTTCCCCAGCATTGTATGCCGCCACAGGAGCCGAGCGCCAGGCCGAGGAGTCCTCTGGGTACAGCAGATATCTAGGTGCGAAGACAGTGCATAGATTACGTTTGACTTATCGCGGAGTTGTTCGTCGGATATGTGGAGAAGGTCAAAAATGGCAAATATAATTATCTCTATGTTGGTGCAAGCCTACTAGGGAAGGTCTATCAAATAGGTGGTGAAGCACCTAACGTGTCGTTGTTAGCCGCATGTATAGTGCACAAATGAGAATCAGCATTCCTAAAGTCATACACTCCGTCATTTAAGAGGACCGATGTAATCCTATTAATCCACCCACCACAGATTTTTGGCACTATTTACCACTAAGAAATCTGTGGCAACAGTTGGAAGAATTCTATGTAGACCGCAGCACGATGGAGAACGACGTGCTCGCATTCTTTGATGGAGTACTGAACCTTGGGTTGACACCAGCGGGGGCGTAGGGAATGATGCTGGCATGGTCATGATGTTTCTTGCTCAAGACGTGCCCTACGCCATCGACAGTGGCGTTTAAATATCGGTTCGATATTTTGTGATGACGGGTCAAAGTAGCGTTACGATGTTGGCGCGTACATGGCATGAATCAAAATGAGAGAGTCTTGTGCTTGTGATGGGCCTGGGGTAAGCGGAATGTATTCTTTACAACAGAGTAATAAGGCCGTTGACATTGAGGGAGAAATATTTCACCTTAAGTAAGAGGACCAGGGCGGAAAGCTTGATAATTTTGTGATGCGTTCTTCCAGGAAATGTTTCCTATTCATAATTTCATCGTTATCAGGCGGGCTACCATTCACATCTAACTTAGACTCAAGTATACTCATTTTTCCGTGACCGAAGTTGCTCTGGAACACATTGTGTTTAAGATTGGCCTTGTAGCAAACAGTTATAAGAGCTCAAAGGGTCTCTGAATAAATTTCTAAAGTTTGCGAAAAAATGACTAAAACGCGTAGGCTGCAGTGACAGGTGCGCATTTCAGTCAATGAGCAAAATACACACATTTATGTAAACAGTACTGGGGCCGTATACGCAAAACGAGTTTGCGGTAAAATTATTTTGACCGCAAGCAGTAATCAGCGCTATTTCGTGGTCTATTTTATCCAATGTGCTCTGGCAATATCCGGTGGCAGATCATTATTAAGAACAGTTCGGCACAGGAAGCGAATTGGAGCTCATGATCTGTTGGAGGGAAATGATGTTTATACATGCTTATTAGAGGCTACTAGGAAGTCAATTGTCTGCACCAAATTGCCATTTGCCATTTTTAATTCAAAGCGACACTATCGGTCAATCCAAAAGAATAAATGATAAACTGAAGACATTTCAGTTAGCACCTTCTTTACCTTGGGTGACACGGTGCTCAGAGGAGGACGCATGGTACGGGTCACAATAAGTATGGCTTGCACAGCCAGTCTCACTTCGTTGTTTCAGAATCATATAGAGGCATCTAAACATCAGGTTGAATCGTAATCGACAACCGCGCCGTCCACGTTTTGGAGGCTCCAGTGTCTTGCTGGAGGCGAATCTCGATTGTGTAAAATATATATTTGGCGACCGCGGAAATGAACTAGTGCACCCTTTGACAAACTCCCTCTTGAGAAGCAGCTGGAAGCATCTTAACTGTAAGAACGCGAAAGTAAGTCTCAATGCTTTTTATATTAACAATCACGCTCGATAAAAATGCAACGAGTGAGTTCACCATGAATAATTTGGGCACTTTCTTCGTCCCCATCTGTAGCGGGTAGGGAGCAGCGCTTTGAAGCAATGTATTTTCTGTATGGGATACCCGAGCCAGTTTAGAAAGAAATAGTCGGGTTTTATCAGATATACTAGGTTCACGGAGTCAAGAGGGAATAAAACTGAACGAACAATGACTGAATGAAAGCGGCCTAACTAGCGACTAGTGGCGAATTTTTATTTAGGTAGCCTAGGACCAAATTGAGGCCATACAGGGCGCGATGCAGCAGCGACAAAAGCAGATGGCGACAAACATAATCAACTGGTGCTGCCATAAGCAATACGTATTATGTCAGCGGCGGTTCGCATCCTACTAATTTTTAAGTTTGTTCCAGAAAACCGCTAGGAAAGAGTCGCGAGACTTATGTCAGTTTCTGTAGCGTCATCATTCTGAAAATTACATCACTGAAGTTTCGTACATTAGGGGCACTCACTACAGGTTTCGCGTCACGAGTTGTCTATGGAGGGTTGTCTCTAAGCACCGGACGTTTTAGTTTTTCGAGTTTAAACTCTACTACAAATGAGGACGTATGAGAAGCACGGGCGTACCTTTTCTCCGATCTGCGTGCTGCGGGCAAGACTAGCAGTCTGGAATGCACAAATATCGCATTTTTCGTGCTAAATAATCATCTCGAATATTTGAATATAAGAACGAATCAGCCGCTTGTCGGACTTACTTGCGTTACATGGATTACAAGGCCGTGGCCGCAAGACCAGACACGGCTGTCTCCAGCAAGACGTATGCTACAGGTCTCACAATCAACTGTACCACAAAATGATGTATAAACAAATATTTAAAACCGTCCCCGGAGCGCGTTCTGAATATGAGACAAGGAAGGCTAGTTGACAAGCAAGGCAAAGCTGACACCCAAAACGGCGGCTTCAGCGGGTACGTGTCTCCAACCCTCGCCTCCTGTATTTTACTCTACTCCTATGGCGGACGCGCGTGAATTGAGGCACTGTAGCAAAGAAAAGAGCAAAGTGACAACGGGGATTTGAAATACATTGAAAGCAAAGGGCAGAGACATATAGAGAAAGAGCATCGTGAATAGAAGAAACTTGGATCCAGAGGGCGATGAAAGCGGCTGTTCGATCATCCCCGTGGGGTTCTATCGTATATGTTCTCGCGTTCGTGGGCAGCAAAATGAAGCTTCAAATCGACTGTTCCCCTGCCATCTGAGCTTCGACTTCTCGTTGTTGGCGCGTTTGTGTACTACTGCAACGTGGGGTCATCGCAGGTTAACTCCCGCTCACTAGTGCCCTCCTGATTGCTTGCACCTGTTCAGTAGGTGGTCTGTGCACCTGCGAACCTTTGCACTGAAGCAGCGCCAAAAGGGGGTTGAAAATAAAGGAGGTCAGGACAAGGCGGAGAAGCGGTGTAAGATATGAGAAAAGCGCACGTTTATTCGCGCCAGGGTCCGTTGCATGAATTGGAACGCGTGCGCCCGAACGCCATTTTATACGCGGTTTTTAATGCATTGTTTCTATGGGAAGTTTGCTGGGACTGTGGGGATACGTCGGAAGAAGTGGGTCGTTCGAAGTCCGGGGACGCATCAGCGGGGTTCTAGTGTATATATATATATATATATATATATATATATATATATGTAGTGTTTGGAAATGAGGGGCTCGTTAGGAAATACAGAAAGAAATGCCGGCAGTCTTCAACGCCAAGGAAGGCATAGGGGAATGATTAGACTATTTTTTTATCGTTAGTGACATTACATTATTTTTCTTGTTACAATTACATGAGAAAGAAAGAAAGAAAAACACGCGCCCAGAGCGGGGACC
This sequence comes from Haemaphysalis longicornis, assembly GCF_048455015.1. Taxonomy (NCBI): domain Eukaryota; kingdom Metazoa; phylum Arthropoda; class Arachnida; order Ixodida; family Ixodidae; genus Haemaphysalis; species Haemaphysalis longicornis. The sequence continues at coordinate 65,314,494 of NW_027526445.1, forward strand.
GAGCCCACGCCTTTCGATTAGATCTCGAATGCCTTACCAATTCTTCTATCTGGGCGACTGTGTTCTCCGCCACTTTCTGGGGTATTTATATTTACTACAACTATATCTGACGCTTGAGGGTGGTAGCCAGCACCACTCAGACTAGACGAGGAGAAGGGGACCTTCTTTTCAAACACCGGGGCGTGACGCCAACGTCTACAGCCTGTCATAAGCGGGTAACTGTTGAGAAACCCTCTTATGCTACCTTGGCATCAAGGCTGCCATAACCGAGGCCCTCGCTAAGCTTTCGCATGATAATAGTGTTTGGAAATGAGGGGCTCGTTACGAAATACAGAAAGAAATGCCGGCAGTCTTCAAAGCCAAGGAAGGCATAGGGGAATGATTAAACTATTTTTTAAATTGTTAGTGACATTACAATTTTTTTTGTTATAATTACACGAGAAAGAAAGAAAGACAAACACGCGCCCAGAGTGGGGACCGAATCCACGCCTTTCGATTAGATCTCGAATGCCTTACCAATTCGGCTATCTGGGCGACTGTGTTCTCCGTCACTTTCTGGGGTATTTATATTTACTACAACTATATCTGACGCTAGAGGGTGGTAGCCAGCGCCACTCAGACTACACGGGGAGAAGGGGACCTTCTTTTCCAACCCCGGGGCGCGACGCGAACGTCTACAGCCTGTCATAAGCGGGTAACTGGTGGGAAACCCTGTTATGCTTCCTTGGCATCAAGGCTGCCATAACCGAGGCCCTCGTTAAGCTTTCGCATGATAATAGTGTATGGAAATGAGGGGCTCGTTAGGAAATACAGAAAGAAATGCCGGCAGTCTGCAATGCCAAGGAAGGCATAGGGGAATGATTAGAGCATTTTTTTATTGTTAGTGACATTACATTATTTTTTTGTTATTATTACATGAGAAAGAAAGAAAGAAAAATTACTAAAAAATAGTAATGTAACGTCACTAACGGTAAAAAATAGTCTAAACATTCTCCTATGCCTTCTTTGGCGTTGTAGACTGGCAGCATTTCTTTCTGCATTTCCTAACGAGCCAGTCATTTCCATACCCTATTATCGTGCGAAACCTTAGTGAGGGACTCGGTTCTGGCAGCCTTGATGCCAAGGTAGCATAGAGGGTTTCCCGCAAGTTACCCGCTTATGACAGGCTGTAGACGTTCGCGTCACGTCCCGGTGGTTAAAAAGAAGGTCACCTTCTCCCCGTGTAGCCTGAGAGGCGCTGGCTACCACCCTCAAGCGTCACATATAGTTGTAGTAAATATAAATACCCTCGAAAGTGAAGAAGAACACACTCGCCCAGATAGCCGGATTGGTAAGGCATTCGACATTTAATCGAAAGGGATGGGTTGGGTTCCCACTCTGGGCGCGTGTGTATCTTTGTTTCTTGCTCACGTGATTAATAAAAAAATAATAATGTAACGTCACTAGCGGTAAAAAATAGTCTAACCATTCCCCTGTTTTCTTTGACGTTGTGGAATGCCGGCAGTGCTTTCTGTGTGTGTGTGTGTATGTATATATATATATATATACATATATATATATATATATATATATATATATATTGTTACGTGGCGGCAGGACACAGATGAGACGAACGATGCGATGGAGTGAAGCGATCTATTCACATTATGTACAGTGCGGCCATGACAGAGCTCGCGCAAGGTTCGCGCGAGGCACTTCGTCGTCGTCGTCGTCATCATCGTTAGTTCAAGGAGCTGTCAGGCATTGTCCACCTTAGTCCCGTAACAATATATATAGGACAGAAATAAGGGTTGGCACACAAGAAAACCTCGAAAACTAATGGGAGGATGTGAAGGTCATTGAAACAGATAAGGAATTTGGAAAGAAAGAAAGAAAGGGGAGAAAAAATTCCCGCCAGGTGGGATCGGAACCCCAGAAAGTGGAGTGGAAAATCGCCCCGCCGGTAGCGTAGTGGTTATCGCACCAGAGCGGTAATCTGGAGTTTGTAAGTTCGGATTCCACATGGCGGGCATTTTTTCTCTACTTTCTTTCTTTCTTTCCAAATTACTTATCTGCTTCAATGATCTACCACATCCTCCCCTTTGCTTTTCGAGTTTTTCTGGACTGCCAACTCTTCTTTCTGTCTTATTTTCAACGAGCCCATCATTTCCAATTCCGATTCGCTACATGCATAGCGAGGGCCTCTGTTCTGGCAGTCTTGGTGCCATAGGAAGCTTAAGAGGGTTCAACGCTGGTCGGCCACTCTTGACATGTCGTAGACACTCGAGTCACGGCCCGGGGGTTAAAAAGAAGGCCCCCTTCACCTAGAGTAGTCCGAGTGGCGCTGGCTGCCAACCCCAAGCACAGGAAACAGAAATACCTTAACATAAATACCCCAGAAAGTGGAGGGGAAAATCGCCCCGCCGGTAGCGTAGTGGTTATTGCCCCAGACCAGAATTCTGGAGATAGTGGGTCCGGATCCCACCTGGCGGGCATTTTTCTCCACTTTCTTGTTTTCTTTCCACATTCATTTTCTGTTTCAATGATCTACTATATCCTCCCCTTTGCTTTCCGAGGTTTTCTTTACTGCCAACCATTGTTTCTGTCTTATTTTCAACTAGCCACTCATTTCCTACTCCGATTCGCTACATGCATAGCGAGGGTCTCTGTTCTGGCAGTCTTGGTGCCATAGGAAGATTAAGAGGGTTCAACTCTGGTCGGCCACTCTTGACATGTCATAGACACTCGAGTCACGGCCCGGGGGTTAAAAAGAAGGTCCCCTTCCCCCGAGTAGTCCGAGTGGCACTGGCTACCAACCCCAAGCACAGGAAACACAAATACCTTAATATAAATAAATAAGAAAGGGAAGGGGAAAATCGCCAGGCCGGTAGCGCAGTGGTTATCGCAACCAAACCGGTATTCTGGAGGTCGCGGGTTCGGATCCCACCTAGCGCGCATTTTTCGTTCCCTTTCTTTTTTTCTTTACAAATTCCTTATCTATTTCAATGACCTACCACATCCTCTGCTTTGCTTTCCGAGTTTTCGTGACTGCCAACCCTTATTTCTGTCTTATTTTCAACGAGCCCCTCATTTCCTATTCTGATTCGCTATATACGCACATATATATATATATATATATATATATATATATATATATATAGGAAATGAGGGGCTCGTTGAAAATAACACAGAAATAAGGGTTGGCAGTCGAGATAACCTCGGAAAGCAAAGGGGAGGATGTGGTAGATCATTGAAACAGATTAAGAATTTGGAAAGAAAGAAAGAAAGTGAAGAAAAAATGCCCGCCAGGTGGGATCCGAACCCACGACCTCCAGAATACCGGTCGCACCAGACCGCACCAGATCGCACCAGACCGGTATTCTGGATGTCGTGGGTTCGGATCCCACCTGGCGGGCATTTTTTCTTCACTTTCTTTCTTTCTTTCCAAATTCTTAATCTGTTTCAATGATCTACCACATCCTCCCCTTTGCTTTCCGAGGTTTTCTCGACTGCCAACCCTTATTTCTATATATATATATATATATATATATATATATATATATATATATATATATATATATATATATATATATATATTTACAGTATAAGTAAAGAGTCGGATACACAGCAAGAACAATAACAAACAAGATATACTTACGTTGCGGCAACGGGACTTGCTTTCATCAGAGTAAAGTTACATGATATTGCTGTCGCAAATATTTGGAACACATTTCTTATATAGGTTTGCAGAAAACGGTGAGAAGGAGCGGAAAATGTTTCGGAAATGGAGAGTATGCATACAGTCGGGCTTCGCCTATGTTACAACAACAAGAAACCAAAAGAAAAAAAGGGGGGGCGCGGAGCGAGAGAGAGAAAGGGGTCTTGTTAACAAAGCAGCGTTCAAGGTTGCATCATGACGGGCAACGTATGCCGCATGGGCTGCAATTTCAGACAATGCGGGAAACTGGAAAACCCCGGTTTCAAAAGAAAGGGAAGAGTATACAGTAAGGTATTCAGTGGCTGGGGACTCTGGTTGGGGCGGAAGCGAAGATGGGTGTGCCCCCCGCGGATGAAGAGAATAGATACGTGGCACAAATAAGCATTTCACAGAAGCTAGCAACTGAACAGGAAATAGGTAGGGTCACAAAAGGGTAAATATTAATAGATCACAAAAAGTTAAACATTCTTAAGTGGTGGTGGGAACGAGCCCTCCTTCCCAAGGACAAATGGCATTGTTGAGCGGTATTAGGCTAATAAAGCTGCTGTATTAGGGGAGTTTCTGCGAATACTGATGGGAAACTCAAGGGTAGGAATAATGAACATAGTTATTAAAATTAAGAAGCCGCCAATTTAAAACGAGCGATAAGCAGGTTAGTTTTCCGTAACTTTCATTAATCCCAAGTGTGGCTGACCCAAACTTATAAATCAAATAAGTTTCCCGAACCTCGCGGTCGTGTAGCGTTTTGAAGGCGGATTCTAAAATCGCTGCTTTAAGATGTTCAAATGCATGCCCGGGACTGTTCACATGTCTTCACAGGGGCAAATAAGGGCAGCTTTTTGCCTGCGAGCGGTGATTATTGAACCGTATTCGGAAGGGCGTTTCAGTTTGGCCGGTATATTGTTGCCTACAAACAGTGCACTCTAGAAGATATAAATTAGCGGAGTCACAGTTAAAGTTTCCTTTTATATTTACGTAGTTGTCTGAAGCCGTGCAGGTGCCGCGCTGTGTAGTGGTCATTGTGTGGGCATACATTACATCGGGGTTTATTGCAGGGCATGCAGCCAGTAGTTGCCAGCCGGTTGATACGAGAGTTAGTAAGAAAGTCACCTAAATTCTTATTATGCCGTTAGACAACGCGCGGTGGTTCGGGGAATATGCTTTTTAAGCGATCACTTTGCATTATGATATTGTGATTTATTTGTAGCACGGTTGACACTCTTCTAGCGGAGGATGAGTGAGTTAAAACAAAGTTAGATTGCGGGTTCCCGTTCCGGGCTTTTTTCTTACAGATTACGTTATGGTCTATTTGGTTGGCTCGCACAATAGCGTCGTCGATAACGTTTTCCGGGTATTTTTTATTCAGGAGGGCGGTCTTGAGTTCTCGACAGTTTTAGTCAAAATCGGCTTGGTTTGAGCAAATTATCCTAAATCAGTGGGCTTGGCTGTAAGGTATTGCTGTCTTGCAGTGTATGACATGGCTACTTCGGAAGTGCCAAAACAGCCGCGTGTCTGTCGGTTTTCTATACAGTTTAGTTTGAAGCCGACCTTAGAAGGTAGTAATGGTGACGTCCAGAGCCTTCACACTGTGTTCCGAATAGGAATGAGCAAGGGAAATATTAGGATGGGCTAGGTTAAATGCCTCAATGAAGGTGAGGAGCTCCGCCTCACCGTGTTGCCAGATCACGAATATGTCATCAATATACCTTTTATAGTACATTTGCTTTAAATTTTGGGTGTCAAGAAAGTTTGATTCGAGGTGAGCCATAAAGATATTGGCGTAGTTAGGTCGGATTCGAGTTCCCATTGACGTTCCGCTGACTTGCACGTAATGAACTCCGTCGAACTCAAAATTGTTCAATTCAAGAATGAGCCTAAGAAAGGTTGTAGAGCAGAAGAATCGATAGGTTTGTCGCACGATGACTGCTCATACGCAAGGGACACAGCGGCGATGCCATTTTCATGCGGGATGTTAGTATACAGTGACGCAACATCGAGGGTGAATAGAAGGCAGTTATCAGGAATTTCAATTTTTGAGATGTCTGAGAGAAAGTCATTGGTATCCTTAATGAAGGAGGGAAAGCTGGGCGGAATGTCGCAAATTAGATTATCCACATAGCGCGAGAGGTTTTCGGTAACAGTGCCAATGCCAGAAACAATGGGGCGCCCCGGGTTGTTCACCTTGTGATTCTTTGGGAGATGATATAATTTACCGGCTACAGGGCCCAAGGGGTCAGGGAACGAGCCGTGGTTTCATTTATGTTTTTATTTTTAACAAGCTCAGCAAGTTTATCTTTGACAATTTTCCTATAGTCTTGAGTGGGATCATTGGGTAGTGCTTTATAGAGCATCGATACTGATAGTTGCTTATTGGCCTCGTTAACATAGTCGGTATTGTCAAAGATTACGATTGCGCCTCCCTTGTCGGCAGGTTTAATAATTTTGTCGGGACAGCTTGCGAGTTCCTCTAGGGCCTTCTTTTCGTTGGTAGTCATGTTGTGGTGGAAAGAAATTTGTCTTTGGTATGCTTTTCGCACATCGCTTTGGACAGCTTTGATGTACATGTCGAGGCGACTATCACGCTGTGTTGGAGGGGTCTAGTGCTTATAGCTAGGTAGGGTTCTGCGGGCTTCTTCTGTCGTGGGGTGATCGTAGAAGTATTCTCGCAGCCTCACGTTTCTGGCGATGTTATCTAAGTCCTTAAAACGTTGACATACCTCAAAACCACCTGTAGCCGAGCAAAAGTTTAGGCTCTTTGACAAGACGTTTATCTTAGCTGGGGAGAGGTTTATACTTGAAAGGTTCATTACATTCCCGGTAAGGTTTTCTTTTGTGACGGCATGCGAGGGAAAATTATTAGTACAGGGGTTTAACTGAACTGTTTGGGGTGCAGTAGTCGAAGCATTTATTATAGTCGTAGTGACATTATCGGTCGTATTGTCAGAGCGGGGGCAGTTACTAGTGCCGGAGCTTGTTAGTTTCTTACGCATGTGGCCGGTGTTAGAAATCTTCTCTCTTGTAAACGTTCGGTCTTTTGTTCGGGATATGGCGGAGGCCGTTTTAGATTCGAAGTTGCTTAAAAGGTTCAACACTCTTTTGCTTAGTTCCTGACTAAGTAGTTCCTCTTTCTTTCGGAGAGAATGAGCCATAGTTTCGTAGTGAATGAGGAATATTTCAGTTAATTGAAAGGATGCTTTATCAAGTACCTGTTTCCCCTTATTCATGTTGGACGGGGAGAGTTCGGTAATAGCGGGTTTTATTCTAAACCTAAGTCCCCTGGGAGCGACCGCGGCAGTCAAGTAGTGTGCAAGAGCGGAAACGTGCAATTCGGAACGTATGCGCTTTGCGGTGATTTTTCTTAGCTTTAAAAACTGTCTTGAAACAGGGAAGGAGGCCGCGCTACCTGTTTTTTTGTTTTGTAGTCAGTTGCTGCTATGCTGATTCTTTCGAAGGTTGTAAGGGCATGTGGCACGTAGGGCTGAATTTTGGACCACGGAACGTCCGGCGGACGCGCTGCTTTTGGTTTTCGTAGGGTCGGCGGTCGCCGAAGATGCGGAGGTTGGGCGTAGCATGCTGTTGGTGCGGCGCTGGTCAGGGAGCTTCGTAATGTCGCCGCGAGCGTTCCCTCGGGGCGTTGTGCCGCTGCAGGTTTGCCAGTAGTGGTTGGCATGTCGCTGGTGCGACGCTCCTCCGCGGACTTTGGGGTTGAGGCGCTGGCGCGCGCCCGGGGCGCCGTGGTTGCGGTGCATCGGGGGGCGGTGGCGGTGGGCTGCTGGCACGACACTGCTCCGGGGTCCTACACTGGATAGAATTGGAGGAAGTGGTGGAAAGTCGCTGTCATTTGGCAAGATAGCCGGCGCTGCAACTGGGTCGGCGGTGCATGCGAAGTCGCGCCAGCCCAGAGGATTGCAGCGCTGTTGCATGAAGCAGAGTGCACGAATGTGGCCGGCCAGTAAGGCCACACCCTCGAAGCTCCGGTGTAAGCCGTCCGCAGCGAGTACTCGGCATGCTGGAAGGTTCTAAAAGCCATGATCGACGAAGCAGACAAAGCGTGAGTGGGGGCAAAATTAGCGTAGAAGTGAGTTGAAACGGCGTGCCTTTTCGTTGAAGCAGCCAGCAAAGCGAGAGATGCGGTAGTAGCGGCGGCGGTTAGCGGAGCGGGGAAGAATGAGACTGGCGTTTATAGTGGAAATGTTCGGTCGGGATTCCAGAATGAGGTCAGTCAGTGAGCGGTAGTCAGAGAAGTCATGCTCAGCGGAAGTAGAGCTGAGATCATTAGTACCAATATTGCAGAAAAACTGTAGTGGCAGAGGCAGGGATAAAGTCGATGAGTGAGCGTGCGTCAGCAATGCATTCGTCAGGCTGAGATACAAAAGCGGGGGTTCCAGCAGAGGGGATCGAAGTGATATAACACATACTTGGTCTGGGAGTCCCGGATCACAACTGTTGTGGTTTCGGTCTGCGGAAATTTCCAGATGATGCTCTTTCCTGTGGTCCGGTCAGCGCTCATGGTAGAAACAAATCTAGAGAAAGATAAACTCACAAAGCGCGCAGAAATAGTATACGTAAAAAGTCGGGTACACAGCAAGAACAAAAACAAACAAGGTTTACTTACGTAGCGGCAACGGGACTTGCCTTCATCAGAGTAGAGTTACATGATTTTGCCGTCGGAAACATTTGGAACACATTTCTTATACAGGTTTGCAGAAAACTGCGACAAGGAGCGGAAAATGTTTGGGAAATTGAGAGTATGCATACAGTCGGGCTACGCCTATTTTACAACAACAACAAACCAAAAAAAGGGGGGGCGGAGCGAGAGAGAGAAAGGGGTCGTGTTAACAAAGCAGCGTTCAAGGTTTCCCTTTTTCGGGTCAACGTATTCCGCATGGGTTGCAAGTTCAGACAATGCGGGAAACTGGGCAACCGCGGTTTCAAAAGAAAGGGAAGAGTATACAGTAAGGTATTCAGTGGCTGGGGAGACTGGTTGGAGTACTTAACTGCCGCGATCACTCTCAGGGGTCTTAGGATTAGAATAAAACCTGCTACTACCGAACTCTCCCCGTTCAACATAATTAAGTGGAAACAGGCAGTCGATAAAGCATCTTTACAAATAACTGAAATATTCCTCAATCACTACGAAACTACGGCCATTCTCCCCGAAAGAAAGAGGAACTACTTAGTCCAAAACTAAGCTAAAGAGTGTTGAACCTTTTAAGCAACTACGAATCTAAGACGGCCTCCGCCATATCCCGATCAAAAGACAAAAAGTTTAACCGAGATAACATTTCTAACAATGGCCACATGCGTAAGAAACTAACAAGCTCCGGCACTAGCAACTGCCCCCGCTCTGACAATACGACCGATGATGTCACTACGACTGTTATAAATGCTTCGACTACTGCAGCCCAAACAGTTCAGTTAAACCCCTGTACTAATAATCATCCCTCGCCTGGCGTCACAAAACAAAATGTTACCGGGAATGTAATGAACCTATCAAGTATAACCGTCTCCCCAGCTCAGAATAACGTCTTGTCAAAGGGCCTTAACTTTTGCCCAGGTACTGGTGGTTTTGATGTATGCAACGTTTTAAGGACTTAGATAACATCGCCAGAAACATGAGGCTGCGAGAATACTTCTACGATCACCCCACGACAGAAGAAGCCCGCAGAACCCTACCTAGCTATAAGCACTAGACCCCTCCCACACAGCGTGATAGTTGCCTCGACATGTACATCAAAGCTGTCCAACGCGATGTGCGAAAAGCCTACCAATGACAAATTTCGTTCCACCACAACATGAATACGAACGAAAAGTGGGCCCTAGAGGAACTCGCAAGCTGTCCCGACATAATTACTAAACCTGCCGACAAGGGAGGCGCAATCGTAATCTTTGACAAAACCGACTATGTTAACGAGGCCAATAAGCAACTATCAGTATCGATGTTCTATAAAGCAGTACCCAATGATCCCACTCAAGAGTATAGGAAAATTGTCAAATATAAACTTGCTGAGCTTGTTAAAAATAAAAAAATAAATGAAACCACCGCTCTTTCCCTGATCCCCTTGGGCCCTGTAGCTGGTAAATTATATCATCTCCCAAAGAATCACAAGGTGAACCACCCGGGGCGCCCCATTGTTTCTGCCATTGGCACTGTTACCGAAACCCTCTCGCGCTATGTGGATAATCTCATTTGCGACATTCCGCCCAGCTTTCCCTCCTTCATTAAGGATACCAATGACTTTCTCTCAGACATCTCAAAAATTGAAATTCCTGACAACTGCCTTCTAGTCGCCCTTGATGTTGCGTCACTGTATACTAACATACCGCATGAAGATGGCATTGCCGCTGTATCCCTTGTGTATGAGCAGTCATCGCGCGACAAACCTATCGATTCTTCTGCTCTCCGAACATTCCTTAGGCTTATTCTTGAACTTAAGAAGTTTTAGTTCGACAGAGTTCATTATGTGCAAGTCAGCGGAACGTCAATGGGAACTCTAATCGGACCTAACTACGCCAATATCTTTATGGCTCACCTCGAATAAAACTTTCCTGACACCCAAAATTTAAATCCAATGTTCTATAAAAGGTATATTGATGACATATTCATGATCTGGCAACATGGTGAGGTGGAGATCCTCACCTTTATTGAGGCATTTACCCTAGCCCATCCTAGTATTTCTCTTGCTTATTCCTATTCGGAACACAGTGTGACCTTTCTGGACGTCACCGTAACTACCTTCCAAGGTCGGCTTCAAACTAAACTGCAGAAAAGCGACAGACACGCGGCAGTATTTACACTTCCGAAGTAGCCATGTCAGACACTGCAAGACTGCAATACCTTACAGCCAAGCCCACCGATTTAGGATAATTTGCTCAAACCAAGCCGATTTTGACTAAAACTGTAGAGAACTCAAGACCACCCTCCTGAATAATAAATACCGGGAAAACGTTATCGACGACGCTATTGTGCGAGCCAACCAAATAGACCATAACGTAATCTGTAAGAAAAAAGCCCCGAACGGGAACCCGCAATCTAACTTAGTTTTAACTCACTCATCCTCCGCTCGAGGAGTGTCAACCGTACTAAAAAACATCACAATATCCTTATGCAAAGTCACCGCTTAAAATGTATATTCCCCGAACCACCACGCGTTGTCTACCGGCGTAATAAGAATTTAGGTGACTTTCTTACTAACTCTCGTATCAACCGACCGGCAACTACTGGCTGCATGCCCTGCAATAAACCCCGATGTAAAGTATGCCCACACATGACCACTACACAGCGCGCCACCAGCACGGCTTCACACTACTTCGTAAATATAAAAGGTAACTTTAACTGTGACTCCGCTAATGTCATATATCTTCTAGAGTGCACTGTTTGTAGGCAACAATATATCGGCCCAACTAAAACGCCTTTCCGAATACGCTTCAATAATCACCGCTCTCATGCAAAAAGCTGCCCTTATTTGCCCCTGTCAAGACATGTGAACAGTCCCGGGCATGCAATTGAACATATAAAGAAACTAGTTTAAAATCCGCCTTCAAAACGCACCACGACCGTGAGGTTCGGGAATCTTATCTGATTTATAAGTTTGGGTCAGCCACACTTGGGATTAATGAAAGTTACGGAAAACTAACCTGCTTATCGCTCGTTTTAAATTGGTGGCTTCTTAATTTTAATAGGCAGTCTACAACGCCAAAGAAAGCATAGGGGAGTGGTTAGATTTTTTTTTATTGTTATTGACGTTACATTATTTTTTTATTAATTACATAAGAAAGAAAGGAAGAAAAACACGCGACCAGTGTGGGGACCGAACCCACGCCTTTCGATTAGATCTCGAATGCCTTACCAATTCGGCTATCTGGGCGACTGTGGTCCGCTTCACTTTCTGGGGTATTTATATTTACTGCAACTGTATCTGACGCTTGAGGTTCAGATAAAAAAAAAATCTAACCACTCCCCTATGCCTTCTTTGGCGTTGTGGACTGCCGGCATTTTTTTCTGTATTTCCTAACGAGCCCCTCATTTCCAAACCCTATTATCGTGCGAAAGCTTAGCGAGGGCCTCGGTTCTGGCAGCCTTGATGCCAAGGTAGCATAAGAGGGTTTCCCGCCGGTTAACCGCTCATGACAGGCTGTAGACGTTCGCGTCACGCCCCGGGGGTTGAAAAAGAAGGTCCCCTTCTCCCCGTGTAGTCTGAGTGGCGCTGGCTACCACCCTCAAGCGTCAGATACAGTTGCAGTAAATATAAATACCCCAGAAAGTGAAGCGGAACACAGTCGCCCAGATAGCCGAATTGGTAAGGCATTCGAGATCTAATCGAAAGGCGTGGGTTCGGTCCCCACTCTGGGCGCGTGTTTTTCTTTCTTTCTTTCTTATGTAATTATTAAAAAAATAATGTAAGGTCAATAACAATAAAAAAAAATCTAACCACTCCCCTATGCCTTCTTTGGCTTTGTAGACTGCCGGCATTTCTTTCTGTATTTCCTAACGAGCCCCTCATTTCCAAACCCTATATATATATATATATATATATATATATATATATATATATATATATATATATATATAGATAGATAGATAGATAGATAGATAGATAGATCAGGGTGTCGAACTGGAACTCAACCCGAACCCGAACAGTTATTTTTTCAGCACTCTGAGCCCTAACAGGAACAGAGCCAAAATAAAAGCGGTTGCCGGTTCAAGACGAAACGGCTCGACCCTTCGTTGTGGATAATGCACAGTCAATGCAATTCTGGCCTTTTTTTTCACGTACCATTAAATTCGTACCCACTCATGCATTTTCACCTCCAGATAATTGAAGAATATAATGCTCTGTGTAACAACAGGGGAAATGAATGAGCGCCAAGATAGCAATGGTCTGTTGCTGCTGGAAGCGCGAGCGTAGTGCAAGCTGACCAAACGAAAAGCTATTTTTGGCTGCTTGCAGTGGATATAAAATGACTTTAACCTCCCTAGCTGGTACTTTATTGAAGCAATCAGGATGCAGGAGTGCTCCAGTGCGCAACTCCGAAAGCTTACACCCGTTGTGTGCAAACTTTTTTCATTTCATAATTTCTTTAAAATGTGCGACACCTGCATAATGTAATACTTGACAAATGTGACCGCAGGAGCTGCTTAGTGGCTAAGCCATTTGCTGCTGGTGGAGTTTTGTCTCTTTCAGATACGCTTTTTTCCCAAGGTGCGCTTGCACTGACTGTCAAACTCGCTACATTGCTTCTACTGCTACTCGTTCCCGAGAGCAGTACTGCTGTGGAAGAATTAAGGGCGCATACACAAACAAAATCGCGCCAATACACCCTGTGAATGTGGTTGGAAAGCAAAGCTGTAAACGGCACCCATAACGATTACCCATGCGACGTCACTTGAATGCACTCACATCGTTCTACAAATAGTAAAACAAGAGAAAAGTGAAGTGCACTTAACCACACCATTTATTACTTCAAAGAGATATTCTTGGTAAGGTTAAATCAAGGCATGATGCATGAACGGTGTTTGGTTGAGTTGTATTGTTGTAGCACAAGAGAGGAAACTTTTTTTTATAAAATTAAAGCTCCAACCCGGTGTTAGACTATCTGACTTCTCTGTCTCTGCGCCGCGGACGGAGGCGACGAGATTTGCGGCAGAGAAGAAGGACAAGAAGGAAGAAATACTTCTGTTCAGATTTCTTATCGGCCCAGAGTGCAACCCTGTGGAGTGATTCCTTCTTCTGTGGGGCCCATATTCAGTCCGCGCGGCCTGTGTTCTGTCTACCCGCGGAAGCTGGGTACGTAGAGAGGGCCTGGACAGCAGCATCTCCCATTGCTCTTGTTGGGTAGTTGACAGAAAGAGAGGAGGGTGCTGAGGGCTAAAGTCGCACACCCCGATTACGGGGCGGAGTGTTCCTACTTCTGAGCAAAATTTACATTCAGCGTCGTAGCGATTCGGATGAATTAACTGAAGACGCGTAGGCTGTGGGAAGTAGCCCAGATTGCATGAGCCGTAGGGTAGTTTGCTGTTCTCTGGAAAGGTCAGGGTAAGGCGAAGGTACGGTCTGTCTCAGAAGGCGATAATGCTGGGTTATCTCCCTGAATGTGACAAGCGGGTGACTGTCCTCGTGCAGCTCCATAGCACAGGAGCTAAAAGCGCAGGCTTGTTGGGTGGGCGTATTTTTTTCCCTCCATTGAAGCGTGAGGGGGTGTCCACAGGAGCTGAATGGAAACGTTTCGGGAGTGGTTTTTTAGAACGCGTAGTGCAGGTCAGGACACCCAACCTGGCTGGTAATTCCAGTAGGCTTGCTGGGAATCGGTGACTACCCTCCGAACCCCTGGTTGAGTGAGAGCCAGGCTGATGGCTGCCTCTTCTGCTGCCGTCATTTCTTGGGTCTTAAGCGAGGTACACGCGAGGAGGTTGGTTCTGGAGGTAGCCACGATGATGGCGTATTGCTGCCCTCGATGTTTGGAGGCGTCTGTGTAGCTAACTGCATGATCCCCACCGAGGGTGGTGTTTGGCGCTTGAGCCCATGCTTTTCGCTAACCCTCGTCATGTGCGAGGTTCATATTTCTAAGCAAAGGGAACATCTTTAGTTTTAGTCGCCAAGAGTCTGGGAGTACGTCAAGTGGAGTGACATTCTGGACTGCCCAGCCAATCGGGTGAAGCATGCGGTTACCCACCCTAGTTCTGAGTCGGACCTTCTGGTTAGAAAGATGGCGTTCTATCAGCTGTTCCACCATGTTGTGGAACCCGGTGCAAAGCAGCCTCTGTGTGGACGCACTGATGAGAACACCAATGGCCCGCTCGACCGCCTTTCTAATCATTATATAAAGCATCTCTATGTCTTCCTTGTTGAGAAGAAGACAGTGGGTTGACGTAAGTGACTCTCGAGAGGACAAAAGCTTCAAATAATCTAAAGGTACCGCATTCCTTTAGGCCTCGCTTCTTGGTGGCAACTCGCCTGATCATGTATATGATTTGATTAATGCTGTTTTTGAGGCGCTGCAAGGAGACGTCACTCTTGATGTTAGGGTCGAGATGTAGCCCCAGGATCTTGATGCTGGGGCTTCAAGTGATGGCCTGGCCATCAATGAGTATTTCAATGTATTCCTTGGTTTGGCGTGAGGGCGGACGATAAGGAGCTGTGATTGTTTACGTGAACACTGGAGGCCACAGGCTTGAGCACATTGGCGTACTAGAAGTGAGATACCATGCATTGGTGTGAGCTTCCTTTAATTTTTGTAACTCTTAGCACATGAGCAAGGTGCGCACAGGGCCGCTAGACGGGCGTGAGTGGTCGCGTGACGCTTTCACGTAGCATTCAGCGAGAACGCAGGGGGTAAACCCGTAGATGTGCTTGGTGAGTACACCACCTGTCTTCCCAGTCTTCGCGTGGGCTCGTAGCTAAATCGGTAAGAGAACGGGCTCTCGCTTTGTTAGTGTATTAGTTCCAGGTTCGATTCCCGGCGGTGCCAGGAAATTCTTTTATGTGTTCGCTGAGTTTTCTGGTGACACCAACGGTCGCGAAAGAACCCTTGGGGGGTAGAGGTAAAAAGCTTTGCTTTAAAACGTCGTATCTCACGCTCGGCGTGTCAAATTTTCATTTCATTTTGTAACAGCGTAATCTGTTATAAGATTCCGCAATGTAGCACACGGAACAATGGCCCGGGGTCAGGTTGTATGATGACACACTGATTGTAATGCACACATCCGGTATAGATATCGCGAAAGGAATCGGAGTGGTCAGAACAATAATGCAGCGACTGAGCGTTAAATAAACCTACTTTTAGAAAACGACTGGCTAATACATTTGATAAGGTGGCAGCTAACAAATTATCCAGGTTGATCTAGTAATCGTATTCATTGGTAATATTTATGTGCCTGTTGTAGGATCTTTCTGTTTTTTTTACAAATATAAAAAAATTGCGCCATTGGTAATAGGCGCTGCTATTTGAAAGCGTTAGTACGCAGGCCTGAATTAAAGCTTTAAGGTTAGGGTGACGGGTGATAACATAGCGACCACAGCAATTTCAACAAAAAAGTAAAGGGCACAATATCTACCCCATCGTCATATCTCTTAGCGGTGGTTTTATGAATAGTCGCTACGACAACAAAAAGTCTGGGCGAGAAAGTACGTAGTAAATCGCATCCACTTCATCTCTTTTTCTAATATGTCTTTTCTAATGAATGTCAGTTTAAACTACTAAATGTTTTTTTCTAATATCACCGATAATTCAACTCATGAACCAGTTCGCGAACCAGTTGGGTACGTCATTTTGTCGAACCGGAACTAAACCGGAACAAAATGATTTCGCCTGAACCAGAACCGTAGCAGAACCGGTATTTATTTAGGTCTGACACACTGATTTAAATATGTATATATATATATATATATATATATATATATCTATATATATATATATATATATATATATATATATATATATATATATATATATATATATATATATATATACACATATATATATACATACATATATCTATATATATAGATATATATATATTAGAGTCACACGAAAAACATACAATTTATTCCGACGTTTCGGCTGGGACCCAGCCTTTTTCAAGTGAAGTACAAGGGTCGAATACAGGGTATATGTAGGCTTGCAGGGAGCGCTGTGAGCAGGTGGACAGATGATTTCAAAAGTGTACAAGAAGGAGTACAGCAAAAAACAAGTGGAAAGAAACGTACTGCCCGACTGGGCGCGCAGGTAATCCATCTCAAAAAACAACGCGGAGAAAAGCAAAAGCAAGGCACTTAGGAAGCGTGTTTCCTTCAGCCACCGCCCACCCACGCACAGCAATATTAAGAAAAGTGAACAAATAAGGAAGGGGTACTCGGAATCTCACTCCAAAGGACCGGAAACAACCTGCCGCACAAGGCCAAAGCCTAGAATCGATAATTAGTCATCCAGACACTGGGGAACGCAAAATGGCAGAAGGCGACGTTGAAGTTCAAGAATGCAAGCGGGAGGATTAGCGAGGGGGCCGCGTCCTTAAAAGAAACTGCCGCCGCTTCCCGAGGAGACAAGGTAATAGCCCCAAATGGCTTATCCGCGGCCCGCTGCCCGGGCACAAGGCGGACAATGACGACTGCCGACATTTACGACAATGTCGTCATTGTCCGCCTTGTGCCCGGGACGCGGGCCACGGATAAGCCATTTGTGGCTATTATCTGGTCTCCGCGGGAAGCGGCGGCATTTTCCTTTGAGGACGCGGCCCCCTCGCTAATCCTCCCGCCTGCATTCTTGGACTTCTACGTCGCCTTCCGCCATTTTGCGTTCCCCAGTGTCTGGATGACTAATTGTCGATTCTACGCTTCCGCCTTGTGCGGCAGGTTGTTTCCGCTCCTTTGGAGTGAGATGCCCAGTGCCCCTTCCTTACTTGTTTACTTTTCTTAATATTGCTGTGCGTGGGTGGCCGATGGCTGAAGGAAACACGCTTCCTAAGTGCCTCGCTTTTGCTTTTCGCCGCGTTGTTTTTTGAGATGGATTACCTGCGCGCCCAGTCGTGCAGTACGTTTCTTTCCACTTGTTTTTTGCTGTACTTCCTTCTTGTACACTTTGAAATCATCTGTCCACGTACTCACAGCGCTCCCTTCGAGCCTACATATACCCTGCATTCATCCCTTGTACTCCACTTGAAAAAGGCTGGATCCCAGCCGAAACGTTGTATTAAATAGAGTTATGTTTGTCGTGGTGAGTCTAATTTAATATACTATTCAGCGTCCAAGCTCTGCACTGTTATATGTGTATATATATATTTATATATATATATATATATATATATATATATATATATATATATATATATATATATATATATATATATATATATATATATATATATATATATAATATATATATATATATATATATATATAGGAAATGAGGGGCTCGTTGAAAATAACACAGAAATAAGGGTTGGCAGTCGAGAAAAACCTCGGAAAACCTTTTCGAGAAAACCTTTTCCGAGGTTTTCTCGACTGCCAACCCTTATTTCTATATATATATATATATATATATATATATATATATATATATATATATATATATATATATATATATATATATATATATATATATATATATATATATATAAATAACACGCAGAGAAAGGCTGGCCGTCTACAACGGCAAAGGAGGCATACGGGAAATTTATGCTTTTTTCTATTGTTAGTGCTCCTAGTATTTCTAAATTATTTTAAGAAATACAGCAGAAAAGCACGGGTCCAGAGTGGGGACCGAACACCTTCCATCCGATTTAGTCTAGGATGGCTTACCACCAATCATCTAAGACCGAATGGTGAGACCTGGGTTTGGTCTAAACTGTGGACGCGTGTTATTCTGCCTTTCTTTCTTACGAAAATTAAAAAATGTAACTTCTCTCACCATAATATAAAATCGTAACCGTTACGCGATGCCTCATTTACATTTCATACTGGTGATCATTATTTCTGTGTTCCGGCAACAAGCCCTCATTTTTCAACTAAACACACCACACACACACACAAAAATATAAATATATATAAAAAAAAAAAAAATATATATATATATATATATATATATATATATATTTATATATATATATATATATAAGAGAAGAAAAACTTGGAACAAGGTAAAAGCACGATTGTGGCCTACGTTTCAGCAAATAGAACTTGCTTTCCTCAGGGCAATCTCTCGCCTGGCAGGCACGGTTTATATAGGGGTAGGACCCCAGGTGAAAGGAGAGGGAAAGATGGAAGGGAAATTGAGCAAGCTGATTTGTTTGGGAGTGTGTCGGGGGAGAGATTGAGGGGCCAAGAAGGTTGTCTAGTTTAAGTCGTGAAGTAGGTCACACGGAAGTCAGCTGGTGGTTGATATTCGTGGAATTTGTGGAGAGAGGTTGAGAGGGTGTTTATTGACCCTCCGCGTGGTTTAGGGAAAGGATCTCAGAACCGCCGGAAGCAGACCAGGCGGTGAGGGTGTGGTCCTTATCAGAAGCTATCTGCAAGCCTCAGGTCAAAACAAAAGATAGAGACGGGGGAAAACTAACTAGGTCAAGGAAAAAAGAAAACAAAGGGAGAACAAAATCAGGTAGGGAAACCACATAAACCCACACACAAAAGAAAAAGCAATGACCCGGCAACTGAAATGGCACGTGTCACCCACGGCAACATTCCTGGAACAGGCCTGTCCTGAAACTCAAAAACGAAAATATAAAGTTAGAGTGATGTACGGGGCGCAAGACCACGCGAAGTAAAAAAAAGAAGAGAGAGAAATAAAATAAATAAAATTGAATTCCAAAAGCAAAGGTTTGAGGGATGAGGGCGAGTATTAAGCTAGACGCTAAGCAATAAAAAAAAAGAGAGAGAAATTAGTTGACCAGGTACAGAGCAGAGTGAACGGTCATAGTCTTTGGATGAGGTATATGCACGAAAATGCCTAATGCTGTATTCCCGGTGAATATCGCAAGGATTCCAAGTTGCCGTAGACGCATTAATTCCAGCGGGTTCCATGGAGTTGAATTTATGAATTAAGTAGGATTCTCGGTATTTCCTGTCCCTAGGAGACTTAAAATTTGACTGAAGTATATATAACTTAAGGTCATCAACATTGTGGCCTGGTTGGTTGAAATGCTGCTCTACAGCTATGGAGGATTTGCCAAGAGTATCTGCCCGGTGTTATGTATATATGTTATGTATATGACCTGTACGTATCACTGCCCGGGGGTTAAAACGAAGGTCCCCTTCACCCCGAGTTTTCTGAGTGGGGATGGCTACCACCCCCAAGTGCAGGAAACCAACAAAATCCCTTAACATAAATACCCCAGAATTTGGTTTGGAAACAGCCCCGCCGGTAGCGTAGTGGTTATCGCACCAGACCGCCATTCTGGAGGTCGTGTGTTCGGATCCCACACGGCGGACATTTTTTCACCACTTTATTTCTCACTCAAAAAATTCTTCATATCTTTCTATGACCTAACGCAATCCCCCTTTCCTATCTGAAGTTTTCTTCATTGCCAAACCTTATTCTGTCTTAATTCACTGAGCCCCTCATATCCCATTTCTGATTTGCTACACACACACACACACACACACACGCACACACACACACACATATATATATATATATATATATATATATATATATATATATATATATATATATATATATATATATATATATATATATATATACACAGAAAGATAGGGCAGCAGTCTACAACGCCAAAGGAGGCATAGGGGTGTGGTAAGGTTCTTTTCTTTTTCACTACGGTAATGAAGTAATCATTTTTTTAATATACAGAAGAAAGAAAGAAAGAAAAACACGCGCCCAGAGTGGGGACCGAACCCACGCCTTTCGATTACATGTCGAATGCCTTACCAATTCGGCTATCTGGGCGACTGTGTTCTCCTTCACTTTCTAGGCTATTTATATTTACTAGAAGTGTATCTGACGCTTGAGGGGGGTAGCCAGCGCCACTCTGACTGCACGGGGAGAAGGGGACCTTCTTTTCAACCCCCGGGGCGTGACTCGAGCGTCTACAGTCTGTCATGAGAGGGTAACTGGCGGGAAGCCCTCTTACGCTACCTAGGCATCAAGGCTGCCAGAACCGAGACCCTCGCTAGGCTTTCGCAGAATAATATAG